>NC_046329.1:10332565-10591008 GCF_009819535.1 Lacerta agilis
GAGGAGGAGGACAGTTCCCCAACACAGGGGTCAGATGTATGGAGGAACTTGACTCAAGTAGAAAGCCCAGGGATCGCTCTGAGTGTTTGGAGCTACGCAATCGTTTTGATGTGCTCTCCCTTGGCATGGAGGATGAAGAACAGACTTCATTTGAGGACCTCTCCCTCATCACAGTTGATGAGGAGCTACGCAATCGTTTTGATGTGCTCTCCCTTGGCATGGAGGATGAAGAACAGACTTCATTTGAGGACCTCTCCCTCATCACAGTTGATGAGGAATATGAAGAGGAGCAGCACAGTCAGTCCTCCGGGATTGTGCAAAAGACTTTGGAAGGGACTGCACATGGAAGAATCCCAACCAAGCCTAAGAGGAGGCGTGTAGTGGTGATAGGAGATTCCTTACTGAGGGGTACAGAAGCGGTGATCTGTGGGCCTGACAAGATGTCTCGAGAGGTGTGCTGTCTCCCCGGGGCCAAGATCCAAGATGTAACAGAGCAGCTGCAAGGAATCATAAAACCCACTGACAAATACCCCTTCCTTTTGGTCCATGTGGGAACCAATGACACTGCAAGCCACAGCCTCCAGAAGATCAAAAGTGATTATGAGGCTCTGGGCAGGAAGTTGAAGCAATTAAATGCACAAATCGTCATCTCATCTGTCCTCCCAGTTGAACGGCGTGGCCCAGGGAGAGAGAGAAAAATAGGGGAAGTGAACACCTGGCTTCGCAAATGGTGCCAGCAGGAACGGTTTGGATTCTTAGATCACGGTCTGAAGTTTCTTGAAGATGGACTTCTGGCAAGAGATGGGCTGCACCTCACAAAGGTTGGGAGGAATGTTTTCGCCAACAATCTCAAAAACCTCATCAGGAGGGCTTTAAACTGACTTATGTGGGGGAGGGAGATAGTGGTCCTGAAGGTAGGAGTCTATCAAGTGCTGAAGATGATCATCCAAATGTCAAGAGCCAAATGGAGCAAACAGCATGCAGACCTAGTAGTGGGAAGGAAAAATCCTTAAATAAGAGACTAGGGGGAATGATCAATGGTCTTCAATGTCTGTATACTAATGCACAGAGCATGGGAAATAAACAAGATGAACTTGAGCTCTTGGTACACCAAACTAAATATGACATAATAGGCATCACTGAAACCTGGTGGGATGAGTCTCATGATTGGAATGTAGTAATAGAGGGATACAATCTATTTCAGAGAAATAGATCAAACAGAAAAGGAGGAGGGGTGGCATTATATGTCAGGGATGTGTATACCTGTGAAGAGATCCAGGATTTAAAACTTCAAAGCCAAACTGAGAGTATCTGGGTCAAAATTAAGGGAGAGAAAAATAACAGTGATCTCATTGTGGGAGTTTACTACAGATCGCCAAGCCAAACTGAGGACACAGATGATGCTTTCCTGGAACAGATGACCAAGTATTCAAAAGGAAGTGAGATAGTAGTAATGGGGGATTTCAACTATCCTGATATTTGTTGGATGTCAAACTCAGCCAAGAGCACAAGGTCGAACAGATTCCTCACTGGCCTTGCAGACAATTTCATTGTCCAGAAAGTGGGAGAAGCAACAAGAGGATCAGCCATTTTAGATCTGGTCTTAACCAATAGTGATGACTTGGTAAGTGGGGTAGAAGTGGCAGGATCATTAGGTGGGAGTGATCATGCTCTTCTGGAGTTTATTATACAGCGGAAAGGAGCAACCAAGCATACTAAGACTCAAATTCTAGACTTTAAGAAAGCTGACTTCAGAAAATTTAGGGAAATGCTGGGAGTGATCCCATGGTCAGTAATACTAAAAGGGAAGGGAGTTCATGATGGATGGGAGTTTGTTAAAAGGGAGATATTAAAAGCACAACTTCAAGCAGTACCAATGAGACGAAAACATGGAAGGTGCCTAAAGAAGCCAGGGTGGCTATCTAAAGAACTTTTAACTGATTTAAGATTTAAAAGGGATATGTACAAAAAATGGAAAAAGGGGGAAGTCACCAGAGAGGAATTCAAACAAATAGCCAGCAAGTGTAGAGACAAAGTCAGAAAAGCTAAAGCACAGAATGAACTCAGGCTTGCTAGAGAGGTTAAAAGCAATAAAAAGGGCTTTTATGGGTATGTCCGTAGCAAAAGGAAGAACAATGAAACAGTGGGGTCACTTAGAGGAGAAGATGGTGAAATGCGAACAGGAGACAGAGAAAGGGCAGAACTCCTCAATGCCTTCTTTGCCTCAGTCTTCTCAAAAAAAGAAAACAATGCCCAACCTGAAGAATATGGAGCAGATGATTCAGCAGGGGAAACACAGCCCAGAATAAGTAAGGAGGTAATACAAGAATACTTGGCTAGTTTAGATGTATTCAAGTCTCCAGGGCCAGATGAACTATATCCAAGAGTATTAAAAGAACTGGCAGAGGTGATTTCAGAACCACTGGCAGTAATCTTTGAGAATTCCTGGAGAACTGGGGAAGTACCGGCAGACTGGAGGAGGGCAAATGTTGTCCCTATTTTCAAAAAGGGAAAGAGAAGACCCAAACAATTACCGCCCAGTCAGCCTGACATCAATACCAGGAAAGATTCTAGAGCAGATCATTAAGCAAACGGTCTGTGAGCACCTAGAAAGGAACGCTGTGATCACTAAAAGTCAGCATGGGTTTCTGAAAAATAAGTCATGTCAGACCAATCTGATCTCATTTTTTGACAGAATTACAAGCCTGGTAGATGAAGGGAATGCTGTGGAAGTGTGCATGCACACGAAAGCTCATACCAGGAACAAACTCAGTTGGTCTCTAAGGTGCTACTGGAAAGAATTTTCGATTTTGTTTTGACTATGGCAGACCAACACGGCTACCCACCTGTAACTGGAGCTGTGGATGTAGCCTATCTTGATTTCAGCAAGGCCTTTGACAAGGTGCCCCATGATATTCTCGTAAAGAAGCTGGTAAAATGCGGACTAGACAATGCTACCATTCAGTGGATTTGTAACTGGCTGACTGACCGAACCCAAAGGGTACTCATTAATGGCTCCTCTTCATCCTGGAGAGAAGTGACTAGTGGGGTGCCACAGGGTTCTGTCTTGGGCCCAGTCTTATTCAACATCTTCATCAATGACTTGGATGATGGGCTTGAGGGTATCCTGATCAAGTTTGCAGATGACACCAAATTAGGAGGGGTGGCTAATACCCCAGAGGACAGGATCACACTTCAAAATGACCTTAACAGACTAGAGAACTGGGCCAAAGCAAACAAGATGAATTTTAACAGGGAGAAATGTAAAGTACTACACTTGGGCAAAAAAAATGAAAGGCACAAATACAGGATGGGTGACACCTGGCTTGAGAGCAGTACATGTGAAAAGGATCTAGGAGTCTTGGTAGACCATAAACTTGACATGAGTCAACAGTGTGATGCAGCAGCTAAAAAAGCCAATGCAATTCTGGGCTGCATCAATAGGAGTATAGCATCTAGATCAAGGGAAGTAATAGTACCACTATATTCTGCTCTGGTCAGACCTCACCTGGAATACTGTGTACAGTTCTGGGCACCACAGTTCAAGAAGGATACTGACAAGCTGGAACGTGTCCAGAGGAGGGCAACCAAAATGGTCAAAGGCCTGGAAACGATGCCTTATGAGGAACGGCTTAGGGAGCTGGGTATGTTTAGCCTGGAGAAGAAAAGGTTAAGGGGTGATATGATAGCCATGTTCAAATATATAAAAGGATGTCATATAGAGGAGGGCGAAAGGTTGTTTTCTGCTGCTCCAGAGAAGCGGACACGGGGCAATGGATTCAAACTACAAGAAAGAAGATTCCACCTAAACATTAGGAAGAACTTCCTGACAGTAAGAGCTGTTCGACAGTGGAATTTGCTGCCAAGGAGTGTGGTGGAGTCTCCTTCTTTGGAGGTCTTTAAGCAGAGGCTTGACAGCCATCTGTCAGGCATGCTTTGATGGTGTTTCCTGCTTGGCAGGGGGTTGGACTGGATGGCCCTTGTGGTCTCTTCCAACTCTATGATTCTATGATTCTATGATTCTATGATTCTAAGTAAGATTATTTACTGGACTAAGAACTTCTAAGAATTCCTTTAAACTTGCAGAGAAAACAATAAAAGGAAGCCCGCTCTCTTTGAACTGCTTGACAGAGCAGGGTATCGGTAAAAGAGCAAAGCCGCGACTAACGGAAAAAAAGTTTTGCTAACTCTGCTGAACTCTTTAAAAGTGGATTAAAAGTTGTTTGGATGCTTTTTAAAGACTTAACAATAGGAATTAAGGCAAAAGAAGACACTGCCTCACCCTCTGGATTAGGATTCCGGGTCGGAGGCGGGCTGCGTTACATTATTGCCATTTGTTAAGTAACTGTTTACCAGAGGAGACATTTTAACTTTTTTGTTGCTGGCTACAGTTTGTCTGCACGGATTTGGTGGTTACATTGCAATTGGAAAATAGATACTGACTTGGACTATTTAAAACTAACTGTTCTTGATTTGGGGAAAGTTTGGAACTTTTGAAGTTAGTGAATTCTTTGCCTATATTTGGAAAGTTGAAACTGTTTGGGACTCCTGGCTCAGCAGTCTCTTTGTTCTCTGGACTGAATTGCTGGCCACCTGGTGTTTACTTTTGGGACTGTTGGTCTTCTGCTGTGAATGTCTGAGACAGTTATTACAACTGGGGTGACCTTGAGATTACAGCTGCAGAGCTCTCAGGAAATGCAAGATAGCACTAGAACCAAAACAACTGCTTCTGCACAAAGAAAAGGCTCTGTTTCCTTAACCATACAGGAGCAAATGGAAAAATTAGCTGCCAGTATTGCAGAAATAGCAGAAGGACTCAAAAAAGTATCTGAGGAGGTGAAGCAAACGCAGGTTTCAGTAAATACAATAAATACAACTGTCAACTCTGCAACAGACAAACTCCAAGCTGAGATCAAAGATTCCACCCAAACATTGGAAAAGTCAGTTGGACAAATTGAGGAAAATGTAAGGAAAAATAGAGAAGAAATTAATAAAATTGGTCAAGAGGTCACAGTCTTAAAGAAGGATTCAGAGGAATTTAAAGTAGTCAAAGAAAAAATAAAAAGGTGGAGGAGAAATTGGATAATATTGATTTGGAGAAAGTTGAAAGGATTGGAACACAGCAGAGAAGCATAGAAGAATCCCTTGCCTTTCTTCAACTCCGCCAAAGAGAGGGGAACATCCGTCTAAGAGGACTCCCAGAATTGGAAGGTGACAGCCTAAAAGCTTTCATAGCGAATAAATTTGCAACATTCTGGCATTTGGAAGAGGAAGACGTCTTAGCCCTCATAGTGAAGGCCTTCAGGTTTGGACCTAGAGGATCCAGAGGAAAGAAAGGCACTAAGACAGTAAGTGACTGTCTGATTGTGCTGAATAACAGGTACGACAGAGACTACTTTCTGGATCTACATTATAAGAACAACCTGGTGGTTCAGCAGAACAAAGTCATTTTATATAAGGACATCCCCAAATTTTTCCTGGACAAAAGAGTGTCATACAACGACTTATCAACAGAGCATCCCCTTCAGTTGGGAATTTCCGGAAGGCCTTGCATTTACGTTCAAAGAAAAGAAGATAAGGATAAAATCCCCGGCAGAAAAGCAAAAAATTTTGGACAAATACCTGGAGGACTTCAAAGGCTCAGCACTTGACCCAGCTTTCTTCTATCGGCCTCCAGGAATATTTCCACCGCCAGGGGTACCAGGACCAAGTGATAAAGACCCGGAAGAAGACAAGTTAGCAGAGGCATCTGGAGGAGGAGAGTAAAAAAGCAAAGGAAAATGGCGCTCAAACTGATGACGTGGAATGTTCGGGGATTGAACCAGAGACCGAAGAGACGCAGAGTTTTTTATAGTTTGGAGAAGAAGAATTTGGATATAATATGCCTACAGGAGACCCATATAGTTCGACGTCACAGAAGAATATTACAAAATAAAAAACTAGGCCAAGAGTTCATTTCATCGGATAAAGTCAAGAAGAGAGGAGTTATAATGTATGTAAAGGAAAAGTATAGCCCAAGACAGTTATTTAAAGATGAAGAAGGGAGATACATTGCTGTTGAAATTAAAGTGCAAGGCGAGAAATTTTTGATTCTGGGACTTTATGCACCAAATGATGGAAAGTCAATTTTTTACAAAAACATACATGATTTGCTGTTGGATTATTTGGATTATAAAATAGTTTGCCTTGGAGATTTCAATGGTGCAGTTTCCACGTTAATGGATAGATCACAAAGAACTAAACTAACAAATGATGGGAAACTCCCAAAGACTTTCTTTGAAATGGTGGACAATTTGAATTTGGTGGATGCTTGGAGGCTAAGAAACCCCACCGAAACAGAGGCAACTTTTTTCAGTGAATCTCAGAAGTCATGGTCGAGAATAGATTATATCTGGATTTCGAATGAATTGGCACCGAAAATACAAAAAGCAGAAATCGGCCCAAAGACATATTCGGACCATAATCCTGTACAAGTGAATTTAAAAATGGTTTCCAAGGATTCCTTCAGATGGAGAATGGATGACGCTCTACTGAGAGACACCAAGCTAGTAGAAAGAGCAGTAAAAAAAATGAAAGAGTATTTTCAAATTAATTTAAATTCAGAAGTGGAAAAGAGGATTGTTTGGGATGCAAGCAAGGCGGTAATGAGAGGGTTCCTCATAAGTGAAAAAGCGAAAAAGAAGAAACAACAAAATGCAGAAATGGAAAGACTGTTGAAATTGATCAAAGTTAAAGAAAAAGAACTAAGAGGACACCCTAAATGTTTAAAGATTCAAAAAGAAATCAAATACTTGCAATCCCAATATGCAAAAATTGTGAACCAAGATATTGAATGGAAAATTAAAATGATGAAGCAGAGGACCTTCGAATCAGCAAATAAATGTGGAAAATTATTAGCTTGGCAGTTGAAGAAAAGACAGAAAGCAAATGTCATCAGCAATTTAGTAGTAAATGGAAGAAATGTCGAGAATCCAGAGGAAATTAGAAGGTGTTTTCAAGGATTTTACAAACAATTGTATAAGGAGGAGAAGATAGAAGAATCAGAGATAGACCGATTTCTGGAAAAAAATGGATTGCAAAAAGTCCCAGAGGATAAATTAACAATGCTCAACCACCCGATATCGACTCAAGAGATAGAGGAGGCAATTAACAACATGCAGATAGGGAAGGTCCCAGGACCAGACGGATTGACTGCAAAGTACTATAAGACTTTGAAAGATTGGCTATCACAGCCTTTGAAAGAAGTTTGCAACAAAATACTAGAAGGAGATAGGGCACCAGAGACATGGAAAGAAGCCTTTATCACACTGATTCCAAAACCAGAGACAGATAAGACTTTAATGGAAAATTATCGTCCAATTTCACTTTTAAATGTGGATTATAAAATTTTCACGAATGTCATGGCTACAAGATTAAAAAGAGTGCTGAAAGATTATATCCACAAAGACCAAGCAGGTTTTCTACCAGGAAGACAAATAAACAACAACACAAGAATTATTGTGGATATTTTAGAAAAACTGGAAAAGAACATAAATACAGATGCAGCACTAATGTTTATAGATGCGGAGAAAGCCTTTGACAATATTTCTTGGACATTTATGAAGAAGAATTTGGAAAAGATGGCAGTTGGACAAAGATTTTTAAATGGCATCAACGCCATTTACACAGAACAAAAAGCAAAAATTATAATAAACAGTGTGATATCGGAGGAAATTAAAGTTGAGAAAGGAACAAGACAAGGGTGCCCTATCTCCCCTTTACTATTTATTACGGTCCTGGAGGTCCTCCTAAACATGATACGAAAGGAGAAACAGATAAAAGGAATAAGGGTGGGGGAGAAGGAATATAAATTACGCGCCTGAAAGGAGTGTCCCCAAAGCTCTGGAAATAATCGAATTGTTTGGACGGGTAGCGGAGCGTGTGTGGCATTGCATTGCAGTGAGTGAGAGTTTTGCATTTGCATTGCACGGTGTGTGTGTGCGCGCTTGTACACTGGACATGACTGCAATAGATCGGCAGTTGTTGTGGCAGCTGCGAGGACCTCCAGATGTTGCTGGCCTCCTAGCTCCCAATCCCCAGCCCCTCAGCCAGCATGCCCAAACCTCTGCAAGACCCCATCCCTGCACCAGAGGCTTTCCCCGGTTGCGCCGCCTAGAAAGGAAACTCCTTGTTGCGCCTCTGCATGAGTGCCTGCTCCCCTTCATGGATCACTGCCTTGTCGTGGCGAAGGGGCTTGAATTACTCAGGCAAGCTATGGACAGGTCAAGATGGACAGGTCATAGCGGAGAGTTTGGACCAAACGTGATCCACCTGGAGAAGGAACTGGCAAGCCGCTCCAGTATCCCTGCCAAGAAAACTCCATGGACAAAGACAACAGGCATATAAAAGATATGACGCTGGAAGATGAGCCCCTCAGGTCGGAAGGCGTCCAACTTGCTACTGGGGAAGAGCGGAGGACAAGTACAAGTAGATCCAGAGCTGATGAAGCGGCTGGGCCAAAGCCGAAAGGACGCTCAGTTGCGGATATGCCTGGAAGCGAAAGGAAAGTCCAATGCTGTAAAGAAAAGTATTGCATAGGAACCTGGAATGTAAGAACCATGAACCTTGGTAAGCTGGATGTGGTAAAAAATGAGATGGCAAGAATAAACATTGACATCCTAGGCATCAGTGAACTAAAATGGACAGGAATGGGCGAATTCAGTTCGGATGACTATCATATCTACTACTGTGGGCAGGAATCCCGTAAAAGAAATGGAGTGGCCCTCATAGTCAACAAAAGAGTGGCGAAAGCTGTACTGGGATGCAACTTCAAAAATGATAGAATGATCTCGATACGAATCCAAGGCAGTCCTTTTAACATCACAGTAATCCAAGTTTATGCACCAACTACCAGTGCTGAAGAAACCGAAATTGATCAATTCTATGAAGACTTACAACACCTCATAGAAATGACACCAAAGAAGGATGTTCTTCTCATTATAGGGGATTGGAATGCTAAAGTAGGAAGTCAAGAGATAAAAGGAACAACTGGCAAGTTTGGCCTTGGAGATCAAAATGAAGCAGGGCAAAGGCTAATAGAGTTCTGTCAAGAGAACAAGCTGGTCATCACAAACACTCTTTTCCAACAACACAAGAGACGACTCTACACATGGACATCACCAGATGGGCAACATCGAAATCAGATTGATTATATTCTCTGCAGCCAAAGATGGAGAAGCTCTATACACTCAGCAAAAACAAGACCTGGAGCTGACTGTGGCTCAGATCATCAGCTTCTTATAGCAAAATTCCAGCTTAAACTGAAGAAAGTAGGAAAAACCACTGGGCCAGTAAGATTCAATCTAAATCAAATTCCTTATGAATACACAGTTGAAGTGAAGAACAGGTTCAAGGATTTAGATTTGGTGGATAGAGTACCTGAAGAACTGTGGATGGAGGCTCGTAACATTATACAGGAGACAGCAACGAAAACCATCCCAATGAAAAAGAAATGCAAGAAAGCAAAGTGGCTGACCAATGAGGCCTTACAAATAGCGGGGGAGAGAAGACAAGCAAAATGCGAAGGAGATCGTGAAAGATACAGGAAATTGAATGCAGATTTCCAAAGAATAGCAAGGAGAGACAAGAGGGCCTTTCTAAACGAGCAATGCAAAGAAATAGAGGAAAACAACAGAATGGGAAAAACCAGAGATTTATTCAAGAAGATTGGAGATATGAAAGGAACATTTCGTACAAAGATTACCACAATTAAGGACAAAAGTGGAAAGGACCTAACAGAAGCAGAAGACATCAAGAAGAGGTGGCAAGAATACACAGAGGAATTATACCAGAAAGATATGGAGGTCTCATACACCCCAGGAAATGTGGTTGCTGACCTTGAGCCAGACATCCTGGAGAGTGAAGTCAAATGGGCCTTAGAAAGCCTTGCTAACAACAAGGCCAGTGGAAGTGATGATATTCCAGCTGAACTATTTAAAATTTTAAAAGAGGATGCTGTTAAGGTGCTGCACTCAATATGCCAGCAAGTTTGGAAAACTCAGCAGTGGCCAGAGGATTGGAGAAGATCAGTCTACATCCCAATCCCAAAGAAAGGCAGTGCCAAAGAATGCTCCAACTACCGCACAATTGCGCTCATTTCACACGCTAGCAAGGTTATGCTTAAAATTCTACAAGGCAGGCTTAAGCAGTATGTGGACCGAGAACTCCCAGAAGTGCAAGCTGGATTTCGAAGGGGCAGAGGAACCAGAGACCAAATTGCAAACATGTGCTGGATTATGGAGAAAGCCAGAGAGTTCCAGAAAAACATCTACTTCTGCGTCATTGATTATGCAAAAGCATTTGACTGTGTCGACCACAGCAAACTATGGCAAGTTCTTAAAGAAATGGGAGTGCCGGATCACCTCATTTGCCTCCTGAGAAATCTCTATGTGGGACAAGAAGCTACAGTTAGAACTGGATATGGAACAACTGATTGGTTCAAAATTGGGAAAGGAGTACGACAAGGCTGTATATTGTCTCCCTGCTTATTTAACTTATATGCAGAATACATCATGCGAAAGGCTGGACTGGATGAATCCCCAACCGGAATTAAGATTGCCGGAAAAAATATCAACAACCTCAGATATGCTGATGATACTACCTTGATGGCAGAAAGTGAGGAAGAATTGAAGAACCTTTTAATGAGGGTGAAAGAGGAAAGCGTAAAATATGGTCTGAAGCTCAACATCAAAAAAACTAAGATCATGGCCACTGGTCCCATAACCTCCTGGCAAATAGAAGGGGAAGAAATGGAGGCAGTGAGAGATTTCACTTTCTTGGGTTCCATGATCACTGCAGATGGTGACAGCAGTCACGAAATTAGAAGACGCCTGCTTCTTGGGAGAAAAGCAATGACAAACCTAGACAGCATCTTAAAAAGCAAAGACATCACCTTGCCGACAAAAGTCCGTATAGTTAAAGCTATGGTTTTCCCAGTAGTAATGTATGGAAGTGAGAGCTGGACCATAAAGAAGGCTGATCGCTGAAGAATTGATGCTTTTGAATTGTGGTGCTGGAGGAGACTCTTGAGAGTCCCATGGACTGCAAGAAGATCAAACCTATCCATTCTCAAGGAAATCAGCCCTGAGTGCTCAGTGGAAGGACATATCCTGAAGTTGAGGCTCCAGTACTTTGGCCACCTCATGAGAAGAGAAGACTCCCTGGAAAAGACCCTGATGTTGGGAAAGATGGAGGGCACAAGGAGAAGGGGACGACAGAGGACGAGATGGTTGGACAGGGTTCTCGAAGCTACTAACATGAGTTTGGCCAAACTGCGAGAGGCAGTGAAGGATAGGCGTGCCTGGCGTGCTCTGGTCCATGGGGTCACCAAGAGGCAGACACGACTCAAGGACTGAACAACAACATGAGTGCCTGCTCCGTCTTGCATTAGGATTGACTGCAACAACCAGACATTGCTGGACTCCCGGGATTCCTCTCGGCTCCAGCCAATGGGCGTTCCCATAGGAGAGGGGCGCCGCCAGACGACAGCAGCCTTCGTTTGCATACTGCCCTCCCCACAATTCAATGCGGTTGAACGCCATTAGGAACCTACTGTACTTCACATCTGCATTTGAAATTTAAAAAAAAGCCCCAAATTCTCGTTCGGAAGCGTAGAGGAAGATGGAGGGGGGAAATAAGCAAAGATTTGATTAATCAAAAAACAGCAAACTATCTTTGTTCACCATAATGTGAAAGTCCTCTATACTGAAGCCTTTAAATACCAGATGGAGTATACATACATTTGTGCTCGCTTCGGCAGCACATATACTAAAATTGGAACGATACAGAGAAGATTAGCATGGCCCCTGCGCAAGGATGACACGCAAGGATGATGCATTATTATTATTATTATTATTATTATTATTATCCACAGCATCCTCAGGCTTTGGCCATACCTTCCGTTTGCAAACCTCCAAATGATTCACAACCACTTGCATTTATTTCCACGCACGCTCCAAAGTCTCCAAAGACTGAGAGCCAGTGTGGTGTAGTGGTTAAGAGCGGTAGACTCGTAATCTGGTGAACCGGGTTCGCGTCTCCGCTCCTCCACATGCAGCTGCTGGGTGACCTTGGGCTAGTCACACTTCTTTGAAGTCTCTCAGCCCCACTCACCTCACAGAGTGTTTGTTGTGGGGGAGGAAGGGAAAGGAGAATGTTAGCCGCTTTGAGACTCCTTCGGGTAGTGAAAAGCGGGATATCAAATCCAAACTCTTCTTCTTCTTCTTCTTCTTTCTAAATGCTAGGATGATAATGACATGCCTTATGCATGGGGCTGCATTAAAAAAGAAAGAAAGCGCTATTATTTATTGCTTCATCCTTTGTTCAAAACCCTCCAGGGGCGCCCTAATCTCCCCAAAATGTGAGATTTATGGGGGTGCACTTTGCAATCAAACCATTAAATAATAGTATGTTTTTTTGCTGGTCTTAATTAATACATACAGTCAAGGAGCAATTGTCGCCCTTCAATGCAGGCACAGGCAAACTCGGCCCTCCAGATGATTTAGGACTACAACTCCCATCATTCCTAGCTGGTCAGGGATGATGGGAACTGTAGTCTCAAAACATCTGGAGGGCCTGCTTTAATGGCTAAGGCTGGCAAATATTTAAAAAAAGAGCCTTTGGGTGGTGCATGGAAAAATAAATGCAAATGGTCATTTGGAGGTTTGCAAATGGAAGGGTGAGTTGGAGAGCGTGCAAAACACAAACAAACCTCCGGAGAGGTTTCAACAGGTCTCCTCTGAGCCTGCAGCACCCAGATCACACGGTTCTGCATTGTTGGAAAGCAAAGATAGGAGCATGCATGACCCGTAGGAAATGTATTTTTTTTGAGAGGTGTGGAATTTGCAAACTGGAAGGGAGAGAAAAGGCCAAAAAAATAAAAAATAAAAAGCAGGAGGAGGAAAGAACAATAAATGAGAGCCCGGTCTGTTTTGCTGGTCTGGAATGAAGCCCCATGCATCAATATAGCATAGTTAGGGTGCATAGCCGCGTTGCAATCGCCTGACATTTTTGGAAAGGGGGGATATTTGGGGGGTAAAGAGGAATGCAAATGTGGATGCAAGTAATGCGGAGTTTGCAAAGTGAAGGGTGAGGGGGGAAGAGGAAGGGGGGGGGAAAGGTACGGCCCAAACCTGAGGATGCTGTGGAAAATAATAACAATAATGCATCAAAATATGGAACGCTTCACGAATTTGCGTGTCATCCTTGCGCAGGGGCCATGCTAATCTTCTCTGTATCGTTCCAATTTTAGTATATGTGCTGCCGAAGCGAGCACAAACCTACCATATACCGCAGCCGTATATAAACCACTGACTTTAAAATATTTCAAGCTCATGGTGAGAAAATGTTATTTTCTTTCTTTTCCGCGTTTGCTCTTCCTGTTCTGTTTTGAACCACCCACTAAACTACCCCTTAGTCTCCTCGGCATTCTGAAATTAATCCATCAGATTTCTTTTAATTTCCTGCACCCCGATGCATGCTGGGAGAGCGCCTATGCAAATTTGACGCCTCCTATTGAACAGGCGAGGCGGGTTGAGAGAAAGAGAGAGAGGTGGGAGGGGTCCTCACTTTGACCAATGAACTGCCTGAAAAGAAAGGGGAGATTTGAATCGCCCCACTAAAACGAGTCCGTTTTCACAGGGAAGGGATGCATGTAGGTGTCGTGCGATTTTTAAAAATATGTTATTCCGGCGGATTTTTTTTTCAGGCACTCATTCAGACACCACCTAAAAGGAAGGGGTCCTTACTAGGGCAACAGGAGTTGGCGCAGGCGCAGAGCAGCTGGGCAGCAGGAGCTGGCGCAGGCGCAGAACAACCGGGCAGCCTGGATAGAGCGTTGGTGAGTAGGGGAGGAACGGAAGAGTTCATTTGTTACCCCTGGGGGGGGGCATATCCCCAAAACTAGGAATTTAACCATTTTAAATGCTGGGTAATCACCCCAATAGGCAATTTTCAGGTCAATTTCCAATTCCCGGGGAAATTTCTCCCCTTTTTCTTGCTGGGGCAATTAATCTTCGCGGGGCAATTGAAAAAGCTGCTGTTGCAATTCCTTGCACTCTTAATTTTGCAGATTTAAATGCATGCCCTGGGAGCTGGATTTGCAAAATTAAGAGTGCAATGATTTCTCCTTTAAAAAAAATTAATTTAAAAAACCAGTTTGGGAAAATGCTCCATTGGCCTGTAAAGAAAATGAACTTGACCCATGTTAGCTACCATTTCCTGTGAAATTTATATTTTCTCTTTCTTACCAAAGCAAAGCTCTTGGGAGCTAGCGGGAGAGCAGTGGTCTTAACTGAACCAAACACCAGGAATTAAAATGGCAGGATTAAGTGTTCTCCCATTTCTTGCTTCCTTTTGTTTTTAAAAGCTTCCTAGATTTGCAAATAAATGATAGCAGATAATTGAGCGCGTCCTAAAAAATTACAGGTAGGTAGCCGTGTTGGTCTGCCATAGTCGAAACAAAATAAAAAATGAAAAAATAAATTCCTTCCAGTAGCAACCTTAGAGACCAACTAGAATAGAAATAAATTTTATTACGGTTTGTTCTTGGAATGAGCTTTCATGTGCATGCACACTTCCCAGCGAAAGTATCCAGGACCAGATGGCCACCTGACTTCTCCAGGGAAACCAGAACTTGCCGCCTTCCCGAGGGAGTTAATGATTTGTGCCTTTTTTCCCTGTGAAACAGACTGACTCTGGGTTCCGGATACGGTACTCTTCTGGGTAGCGGCCGGGCACACTCCTGCCCCCGCGCTGCCGATCCCGGAGAGAGATGGACCTGGCTTACGTCTGCGAGTGGGAGAAGCGCCCCAAGAGCAACCACTGCCCCTCCATCCCTCTGGTGTGCGCCTGGTCCTGCCGCAACCTGATTGCGTTCACGACGGACCTCAAGAACGAGGAGGAGAAAGGTAATTCCTGGCAGGAACGCCGAGGAGACCCAGAGCGGGAAACCCAGGCGATATATCACGAAGTGGAAACCAGCTCCATCCTTATTCCAGACATGGTGATATAGCAGTATATCGCGATGTTTAGCTGGTGGTATATCACAAATTTGAAAACCGGCTCCATCCTTATTTCAGACTTTGTGATTTCTCAGTATATCGTGGTGTTTAGCCGTATCGTGATATCGGTTTAGTCCATATCGTGATATTGGTTTCATGGTTTTTGACCTGGCAATATGGTGTGTGTGTGTTTGCTATGGAAAAATCACAACCTAGGAAAATTCGTGAAGCCAGGCAATGCCTCTACATGGCTCCATCCATATTTCAGATATCATGATATATCAGTATATCGCGATATTTAGTGGGTGATATATCACAAAGTTGAAAACCAGCCCCACCATTATTTCAGACCTTGTGATATATCAGTATATCGCGATATTTAGCTGGTGGTACACCACAACGTTGAAAACCAGCTCCATCCTTATTCCAGACATCGTGATATATCAGTATATCATGATATTTAGTGGGTAATATATCACAATGTCGAAAACCAGCCCCATTCTTATTCCAGACATGGTGATATATCGGTATATTGCGATGCTTAGCTGGTGATATATTGCGATATTGAAATCAAGCTCCATCTTTATTTCAGACTTTGTGATTTCTCAGTATATCGCGGTGTTTAGCCATATCGTGATATCGGTTTCATGGTTTTTGACCTGGCAATATGGTGTGTGTGTGTGTTTGAGTGTGTTTGCTATGCAAAAATCACAACCTAGGAAAATCCGTGAAGCCAGGCTACATGCCTCTACATGGCTCCATCCATATTTCAGATATCATGATATATCAGTATATCGTGATATTTAGTGGGTGATATATCACAAATTTGAAAACCGGCTCCATCCTTATTTCAGACCTTGTGATATATCAGTATATCACGATGCTTAGCTGGTGATATATTGCGATGTTGAAAACAAGCTCCATCCTTATTTCAGACTTTTGTGATTTATCAGTATATCGCGATATTTAGCTGGTGATACATCACGATGCTGAAAACCAGGTATTGTCCGTCCCTAGTTGTAGCAAGCAAAATCCTTCTCAGAGTAAACCCACTGAGAGTGATGGGACTAAGTGCATCATTCTCTTCAATGGATCTGGCTGGGGAATAAATAGATTATTATTATTATCTTCTCTCTAGTAGGACTAATTCTGCCGGCGTTAGTCCTCGATTTCTGAGTTTCCGCCAGGCCTCCTTGCCCGATTTCTTCCCCGCTAAGTCTGGCCCTTCTCCGTGTCCCACCTTCTTCCTTAGACCTCACCCACATGATTCACATCCTCGACATGGAGCACCCCTGGGACGTCTGTTCCATCAATTCCGGACACGTGGAAATCATTACTTGCTTGGAATGGGATCAGTCGGGTAAGGAGTCCCCGGTTTTCCCAAAGCGGTTTGCAAAAGTAAACATGGCAACGAAATATATAAACCTAGCAATATTAGACCGGCGGGATTTGAGTTTAGGCGAAGGCAAGAGTTAAGTGTCCTACGCCAGATCCATCATTCTGCCGAGGGGAGATGATCCTCTAGGCGCAATGATGCGTTAGGGGACGCAGTTCGGGACAGAGAAAATGTGCCTTTGATTGGAAAGCTTCCGTAGATCCGCAGAATCGGATAAAAATGACGGGAAGAATCCGAGAACAGCGGGACCAGAAATCCATCAAAGACTGGTTTAAATTTACGAACTATTTGAGGGACAATGATTTTCAATTGAATGCGTTTATAGCACTTCAAGAAGCTTTGTAGATAAGCGTGGAAATATTATTGCAATTACGAATTTTACAGCGACTAGTATGTAGATGAATTTTAAGCAATGACAGATTTAAGAAGCATAGAATTAAGATAGAAATCTGAAAGCCATTTGAAAGGGCCGAGGGAAGTCGCGGCTATGATTGCCAAAGCAGATGAATGTGTGTGAATTTAAATTTTATTTTCTGTAGTACAGTGGTGCCTCGCTAGACGAAAAACTCGCTAGACAAAAGGCATTCGCTAACGAAAGGGTGACTCGCAAGACGAATTTCCTTATGGGCGCGACTCGCAAGACGAAAAATTTTCACTTTTTTTTCCGTCAAACCGCGCTTCCCCTGTCAGTGCTTTGCAAGACGAAATTTTCGCTAGACGACAGAACTCACAGAACAAATTAATTTCGTCTTGCGAGGCACCACTGTATGTGAATTTATATTTTATTTTCTGTAGTAGCTATAGATTAAAACAATAAAAAATCATTTATTAAAAAAAGAAAGGGAAAGCTTCCGTAGATCTAAGGTGAGTGCCTGTCGAAATCTCTGGGGAGGTTTTTTTCCTGGCGCCTTATTCCAAACGGGGGAATTGTCGCGACTGGGCTGCTCCGAGCTTTTCCCTCCCGCAGGATCCAGGCTGCTGTCCGCCGACGCCGACGGGCACATCAAGTGCTGGAGCATGGTTGAGCACCTGGCCAACAGCTGGGAGAGCGCCGTGGGCAGCGTGGTCGAAGGGGACCCCGTTGTGGCGCTCTCGTGGCTGCACAACGGCGTGAAGCTGGCTTTGCACGTGGAGAAGGTGAGCGAGGCCGGGCGGGAGGCGGGGGGGGGGGCTTGTGGCCGTGGCCAGTGCCGGATTTACGTGTAAGCTGAACAAGCTGTAGCTTAGGGCCTTAAAGGGAAAAAAAACTCCTTCCAAAAAACAAATAAAATAAAACCTACATCCATCCAGCAATGGTGTTTTGTGTTGTGTCAGCTCCTAGGCGGGGCCCATGACTTACATCCTAATAATAATTTATAAAATAATAAATTATTATTATAAGTTATTATTATTAGGATGTCAGTCATGGGCCCCGCCTGCTAGCCTGCTCCCTAAAATATCACTGGTTTGCTCCTTTCTATATATAGGGTGCCTACACTCTGCAGGTGCAAATACACTCCTTTGTAATGGCATTTCAGTCCAACGATGACTTTGATAAAATACATATTTTGTGATGTGCAAATGGCTTTAGATACCTGTGAGGTCCATCAATGACCCTATAGCATATATTCAACACACCAAAAAAAAAAAAAACAGTGACCATTTGTAGTTGACAAAGGACAGCTGGACATACAGGCGAAACTCGAAAAATTAGAATATTGTGGAAAAGTCCATTTCTGTAAGCAATTGTTTTCATTAGCCACTGGAGTTTAATATATGAGATAGACTCGTGACATGCAAAGCGAGATACGCCAAGCCTTTGCTTGTTATAATTCTGATGATTATGGCACACAGCTGATGAGAACCCCAAATTCACAATTCTAATTTTTCGAGTTTCACCTGTACAGCGGTACCTTGGTTCTCAAACTGAATCTGTTCCAGAAGTCCGTTCCAAAACCAAAGCGTTCCAAAACCAAGGCAGCGCTTTGCCGTAGAAAGTCATGCAAAATGGATTAATCCGTTCCAGACTTTTATTTATTCCCCCAAGTACTTTTTTTATTAAGTTTTTAATCATATGCATATAAATACACACATAATATAAACATCACAGATTGTTCCATAACTTGACTTCCAATTTCCCTTTTTCTGTCTTCTTTAAATAAAACATTTTTCGCATTGTGCTTCTTACAGGTGAAACTCGAAAAATGAGAATATGGTGGAAAGGTTCGTTTCTTCCAGTGATTCAACTTAAAAGGTGAAACTAATATATGAGATAGACTCATGACATGCAAAGCGAGATATGTGTCAAGCCTTTATTTGTTATGATTGTGATGGTTATGGCGTACAGCGGATGAGAACCCCAAATTCACAATCTCAGCTTTGGGGTTTTCATCAGCTGTGCGCCATAATCATCACAATTATATCAAGCAAAGGCTTGACATATCTCGCTTTGCACGTCATGAGTCTATCTCATATATGAAACTCCAGTAGCTAATGAAAACAATTGCTTACATCAATGGACTTTTCCACGATATTCTAATTTTTCGAGTTTCACCTGTATATATATATATATATATATATATATATATATATATACACACACATATACATATATATACATAATATAAACATCACAGATTGTTCCATAACTTGACTTCCAATTTCCCCCTTTTCTGCCTTCTTTAAATAAAACTTACATTTTTCGCATTGTCCTCCTCATTTCACTCCCCTTCACATTCATTTCCCGTACTTTCACAAATTAGTGTGATTTCATGAGTCTATCTCATATATTAGCTTCACCTTTTAAGTTGAATCACTGGAAGAAACGAACCTTTCCATGATATTCTAATTTTTCGAGTTTCGCCTGTATAAAGGACCCCATTACCTTCATGAGCTTAGGGTCTCATCAAACCTCAATCCGGCCTCGAATGCAACCCTTGGTGTTTATCCGTTCCGCCCGCAGTCGGGAGCTTCGAACTTTGGCGAGAAGTTCTCGCGCGTCAAGTTCTCGCCGTCGCTGACGCTCTTCGGGGGAAAGCCGATGGAAGGCTGGATCGCGGTGACCATCAGCGGCCTGGTGACCGTCTCGCTGCTGAAGCCCAACGGGCAGGTGCTGACCTCGACGGAGAGCCTGTGCCGCCTGCGGTGCCGCGTGGCCCTGGCCGACATCGCCTTCACGGGCGGCGGCAACATCGTGGTGGCCACGTCGGACGGAAGCAGCGCCTCGCCGGTCCAGTTCTACAAGGTCTGCGTCAGCGTGGTGAACGAGAAGTGCAAGATCGACACCGAGATCCTGCCGTCGCTCTTCATGCGCTGCACCACGGACCTCGCCCGCAAGGACAAGTACCCGGCCATCACCCACTTGAAATTCCTCACCCGGGACATGTCCGAGCAGGTGAGGGCTCCCCGGGTGCCGAGTTCGGGTCCTCCCCTCCCTTTGACCTTCTGTTTCTTTGTTTTTTTGTTTTAAGTAATCTTTATTGGGTTTTATTTACACACGTTAAAAAATATTTACAATCTCATCGATACAAATAAAAGAAGAAGAAATAGAAGGGGAAAATAAAAGAAAAAGAAAAACACGTGGGGGAAAAGTTAAAATTGGTTTACAGAACCACACTTCTCACATACATACAAATCTTCCGATCTTTCTTAATGTACTTCCGTTACATCATTGTTTGTCTGCACAGTTTTGATCTTTATTTCTCATTCTTTTATCTTCAGTAGTGTTCAATATTTATTTAATTACAAGTATCACTCTAGTTCTGCTAATATGGCCTTGTTATTGCAATATATTCTCATGTATTCTTTAAATATTTTCCATTCACCAAAAGTTTTCTGCGTCATTTCTCCTCTAACTCCTCCTGTCAATTTCGCCAGCTGCAAATAATCTAACACGAGCGTCCGCCGCTCTAAGATTGTCGGTACTGATTCGTTTTTTCCACTTTCTAGCCACAAGAATTCTAGCTGCTGTGACAGCATATACATAAATAGCGTTCTCATTTCTTTTTTTAATTTCCGGGGGTAAAATCCCTAACAAGAAAATCTCTGGGTTGTTTTTTTTTAATGTAATTCTAAACAGTTTCTTCAGTTTGTTGTATATGTTATCCCAAAATTCCCCAATAATTGCACACGTCCACCATATATTCCCTTTGACCTTCTGGGGTAGATCGAGGCGGACAGTCTGCAGAGGGGACCAGCGTCCTTACTGACCACCGAGCTGGTGGTAACCGGTTTAGGATGGTTACAATTAATTATTATTTTGTGATAACATTTTACAGTGGTAACTCTAGTCGCGTGGACCTCTGGATACGTATCCTTCAGGTTACGCACGCGGCAAACCCAGAAGTATTTTTTTTCCTTTACTTTATTACATCTATACAAAAGAAAAAAGAACATTGAATAAAAAAACAAAACAAACAATAACCAAAGATTAGCAATGTTAAAAGATTACACGTTAAATTCTTCCTGAAAAACCACAAAGTGCATTCAATTAATGCCTTCCTATATTCCCAATAATTCTGTTGTAAATAATACAAAGCAAGACGTAACATCCAATTCCATATTTCATGTAAATCAATTCTACTGACCTTTAGTAATACGGTACTTCTTTCTTCCTTTCTTCTGTCCATACTTGTCTATTTCTACTACCTGTTGCTTCCCCTTCCCTTACGGCTTCCACTTGTCTTCATCCCAGGTTGTCGGTCTATCTCTTCCAGTTTACTACTTTGCTACTCTCGTGTAATCCTTCTATTTTATTTTCTTGTATTTTCCTTGCTAACTTTAGCTCCCAATACCCAATGCTTAGAAATGGAGCCAGCATTTCACAGTGGGGCATTGCTTTTTCAGGTAGTCTCCTTTTCAGGTAGTATTTTTTCTGGGTTTCGCCGCATGCGCATAAGTGCTCTACCCTCGCACATGCGCAGAGCAGGCACCTCCGATTGCAAAAACCTCGGGGTCCGACCGGAGCTCCGGAACAGATCTTGTCTGCAACCGGAGGTACCACTGTACTGTGATGTAACCTAAAAGGTGTGCGGCACGATTCGGTGATTCTGCATATGCGCGGGACATTTTGCGTGTCCCACCGAACCCAGAAGTAACCCGGCATTTACGTCCGGGTTCCCGGCGTCCAAAAACCGAAACGTTCGGCTTCCGAGACGCTTGGAAAAGGGAGTTACCGCTGTGCCACGTTTAGCCGGCGGTATATCGCAGCGTTGATGATCAGATATTGGCCGGCGATACTGTTGCCCTGTTGTGCTTTGGAATACGGCAGGGGTCAGCAAACTTTTTCAGCAGGGGGCCGGTCTACTGTCCCTCAGACCTTGTGGGGGGCCGGACTATATTTTTTTTTGGGGGGGAAATATGAACATTTCCTATGCCCCACAAATAACCCAGAGATGCGTTTTAAATAAAAGGACGCATTCTACTCCTGTAAAAACACGCTGATTCCCGGACAGTCCGCGGGCCGGATTTAGAAGGCGATTGGGCCGCAGCCAGCCCCCGGGCCTTAGTTTGGGGACCCCTGGTAAACGGCATTTTTCTCTGCTCCCCCCCCCAGATGTTGCTCTGCGCTTCCAACCAGAACAACAGCAACGTGGAGTGCTGGTCTCTCCGGAAAGAGGGATTGCCGGTCAACAACATATTCCAGCAGATCTCCCCCACAGGTGAGTTTCCGGAGCTCAGGTGTTGCTTCCCTGCATTTATAAACGCTGCCCACCTGATGGGTTTGCCCCGGCCGCTCTGGGTAGCTTCCAGCAAAACATTTTTAAAAATAATAATAATAATAAAACCTTTCCTCCGTACCCTTTCATCGCCCTTTCGGAATCTTTTTCCAGCTCTGCACATCCTATTTACGAGGCGGCTGCCAGGATTCGCATCCGTGCCTGGCCTGACCAATCAGGGGATTGCAGGCTTCGCTACGGTGGCGCTGCTGCAAAATTGCACCTTTCCCCCTTTTTTCTTCCTGCGGTTCCCCCCTCCTATTTACGTCCCTGCTGGTGTGCAAGCAATTTTCCTAAGCTGCGGAAACAAAGCAAGTTGGGAGAAGGGCGGTTGTTTTAATTGCCGCTTTGGCACGGCAATTGTCCTTGTTTTCTCTCCCACTGGGAAACAGAATTATTTTTTTTTAAAAGGCGCCTTCATTTTCCACCCTCCGGAAAAACAACAGCCAGACAAAAGGGATGTTGGCGCAGGTCGTTCGGGGAGTCTGAGCAACCCCTGCACTTAATCCGCACGTAGCCTTTCCGTGCGTGTACAGATGGCATTGCCGGGGGGGTTGGGATAGATGACCCCCGGGGGACCCCCTTTCCAATTCTGTGATTCCACGAAACCGAGGAGGGGCTGCTTTCTCATGCTGGCGCTTAACACGTGTGTTAGAGATGGCGACTGCGTTCGTTGCAGCATCTGAACAAGACTAGACTTTTTCTTTTTGAGAATTACATGGGTGTCCGTGTGACGTGACAAATTGGCAAGCTTCCAGACAGCACTGCTGGGCTGAACAAGAAAACCCGGGGACATTTTCAGGAGGGTTTTAGGGGAGTGGATCTATTGGACCTGATCCTTCCGCCGCCAACGCCCCTTGGGGTTCTACTCATTTCTCCATCTCTCTATCTCTACTTTCCTTCCTTCTTTTTTTTAAAATAAATTTTATTAGGTTTTCAACAATATAACACAAACGTAACAGACAAACACTACACACTACTACAAAAATACAAAATTACAACAAAAATCGGCTATAATCACTCTAATCATTCTAATCCTTAACATTGTTAGTTGACTTCCTCTCGTCCTCTCCTTCTCCGTTCACTGTATAACATCGTTAGTAATTTCTTAACATTGTGTAATCATCATTCATGCCTTAATCTTATTCTAAATCTAATTTCCTTAACATACTTCTATCTTATTTAATCTTATCTGTTTTCCCTAACTGTAGCCTAACTTATCTTCTAGTTCAATTCTCAAATACTAATCTTCGCATAAGTTTTCAAATATTCTTAATTTCTTCAATCTTTCTGTACCGCTTCGTCCCCTCTGGTCTCGTGAGTTTCTGCGAGTTACATATATCGATCATTTTCATTTGCCAATCTTCCACCGTTTGGTATCTCTTCAGTTTTCCAGTTTTTGGCCAATATAATCCTTTGCAGCTGTTGTGGATACCTAAGACTGTCCTGTCCTCTTTTGGGATTTAATAGTGTATCATGCTTCCTTCTGGCTCATTTATCCATCTCTCTATCTCTCCTTTCCTTCCTTCTGACTCACTTTTCCATCTCTATCTCTCCCTTCCTTTCTTCTGTCTCATTTCTCCATCTCTCTATCTCTCCCTTCCTTTCTCTGTCTCATTCTCCATCTCTCTATCTCTCCTTTCCTTCCTTCTGACTCACTTTTCCATCTCTCTCTTTCCCTTCCTTTCTTCTGTCTCATTTCTCCATCTCTCTATCTCTCCTTTCCTTCCCTTCTGACTCACTTTTCCATCTCTATCCTCTCCGTCTTCCTTCTGTCTCATTTCTCCACCTCTCTATCCCTCTTTTCCTTCCTTCTGACTCACTTTCCATCGCTATCTCTCCTTTCCTTCCTTCTGTCTCATTTCTCCACCTCTCTATCCCTCTTTTCCTTCCTTCTGACTCACTTTTCCATCTCTATCTCTCCTTTCCTTCCTTCTGACTCATTTCCCCGTCTCTTATCTCTCCTCCGACGAGCTCAAAGTTCCCCCCTTCCCTGTTTTCTTCCCCACAACAAACCATGCGAGGTCGGTTGGGCAGAGACACAAGTGGCCGGCCCACGAGGCGTCCGCCCAGGAGCTCCGTGGCCGAGTGGGAGGGATTCGAACCCAGGTCCCAGTCCGACTCTCTTAACGCTGCGCTGCGCTAAAAACAAACAAAACTCCTGCCTCCTTACCTTTCTCAGTCGGCGACAAGCCGCCCCATGATTTTGAAGTGGCGAATACTCTCGGCCGCCAACGACCTGGACCGCGTTTTCGGCCGTGGCTCTCCCGAAACTTCCCATCTCCTTGACCAGCACGGATTTGAAAGTCGCCAACGACACCAAATTCTACCCTGGCTTAGGTGAGGAAACCTCTCCCTGTCCCCTGGGTGTGTTGTTTATTTTATTTCGTAATATTATTATTCTTTAATTGAATTTTCAAAAGTTTGACATTTATCCTTCATATGCATATACAGTGGGACTTTGATGCGGCTGGAGGGCACCAGTTTATTATTATCTATTATTATTATTTATATTATTCAGTGGTGCTTTGGTTCCTCAAATTTAATCCGTTTCCGGAAGTCCGTCCCAAAACCAAAGCGTTCCAAAACCGAGGTGCGCTTCTTTCCCATAGAAAGCCATGCAAAACGGATTAATCCGTTCCGGACTTTTAAAAACAACCCTCTAAAACAGCAACTGAACATGAATTTTAATATCGAACGAGACCATTGTATTCAGGGCGCTCAAATCCCGCATTAGAGATTTCTCCATAGGGATCAATGGAAACCGGGGACTCGTTCTACAAACAACGGACCGATCGGTCCTTTTTTAAAGTGATTTCCGGGGGACGCATTGTATTCAGTAAGTGGGACCTGTGTGCGGGTCTTGAGTTCCAGTCTCCCTCTGAAATGTCTCATGCTGTCCGCCGTCCTTCCCGCCGCCGCCCGCCGCAGGACTCGCACTCGCCTTCCACGACGGCAGCGTCCACATCATCCACCGCGTCTCCCTGCAAGACCATGGCGGTCTTCTACGGCTCGACGTCCCAGCGTCCGTACGAAGAGCAGGCCATCAAGAGGCAGCGGACGGCCGGCCCCCTGGTCCACTTCAAAGCCATGCAAATGTCCTGGACGTCGCTGGCCTTGGTCGGCGTCGACAGCCACGGGAAGGTAAATGGAAAACTAACAAACAACAATATAAATAGTAATAATAATAATAATAATAATAATAATATACTAGCTGACATCCTTTGGTAAATTGCTGTGTTTTGGGAGATCCGATTTCCTGTACTCTGTTGTTGTTCAGGTCGTTCAGGGTCCCCGTTGTCCGACTCTTCGTGACCCCATGGACGGACGCACGCCAGGCACGCCTATCCTCCACTGCCTCCCGCAGTTTGGCCAAACTCATGTTTAGTAGCTTCGAGAACACTGTCCAACCATCCTACCTCTGTCATCCCCCTTCTCCTTGTGCCCTCCATCTATTCCCACCATCAGGGTCTTTTCCAGGGAGTCTTCTCTTCTCATGAGGTGGCCAAAGTCTTGGAGCTTCAGCTTCAGGATCTGCCCTTCCAGTGAGCACTCAGGGCCGATTTCCTTGAGAATGGATAGGTTTGATCTTCTTGCAGTCCATGGGACTCTCAAGGGTCTCCTCCAGCACCATAATTCAAAAGCATCAATTCTTCGGCGATCAGTCTCTTTATGGTCCAGCTCTCACTTCCGTACATTACTACTGGGGAACCAGAGCTTTAACTATACGGACCTTTGTCGGCAAGGTGATGTCCTTTGCTTTTTAAGATGCTGTCTAGGTTCGTCATTGCTTTCCTCCCAAGAAGCAGGCGTCTTTTAATTTCGTGACTGCTGTCGCCATCTGCAGTGATCATGGAGCCCAAGAAAGTGAAATCTCTCACTGCCTCCATTTCTTTCCCATTCTATTTGCCAGGAGGTGATGGGACAGTGGCCATGATCTTCGTTTTTTGATGTTGAGCTTCAGGACCATATTTTGCACTCTCCTCTTTCACCCTCATCAAAAGGTTCTTTAATTCCTCCTCACTTTCTGCCATCAGGTCGTTATCATCAGCATAACTTGCAATGTGTAGTAGTTCTTTATTACGGTCAACGACCAGCACACACACACACACACACACACAAAAGACACATACAGAATCAATAATAATTGCAATTTAAAATTGATCTGAGATTTGATCTAAAAGGGGTTTGGCCGTATTAAAATTAAAGTACATTAAAATTAATAATTATTGCTTTAAAAGAATAAATTTAGAAATTAATTAAAAAATCAACAATTCGGATTATATAATACTTAAATCAAAAGAAGGATCAGGAGCCACCTAATTGTGCGGACCGAAGCTTAATAGCGACAGCACAGAACTTTGCCACCGCAGCTGTGACCTTAGGGTTGGCATCTGAGAGGAGCCATTGGGCGTAGTGTTCTTTGGGACATCCAGGAGACTCACATAATAGCGGAGAGATAAGTTCATTCCGTAAAGCCCTATAAAAGCAGCAACGGAGAAGTACGTGGTCTGTAGTCTCTACTTCTCCGGAGTCGCATGGACAGAGTCTGTCGCCCAAAGGAACCCCCCTATACCTCCCATCCAATACGGCAGATGGCAGGACATGATTTCGGGCCAGTGTGAACGCCCTTCTGTGGAATGGGGACCTCGAGCTGAGTAAAATACCTAGCTGGGAGTTGTAAGTATCTCCGCTCCTCTGGGGTTAAAAAAAGAGGGACTTAAGTCATTTTGCCTCTCGATAGCCATTAGCCTCTGCTTGACTAATGCCCTTGCTGTGTTGTAACTATGTGAACACAGGTAAGCTGCATGTAAACCTATGCAAACACTTATTTGGTGGTGGTTAAATGGTTACCGTCCCTTCCGACCTCTCCGCCCCGCCAGCTCAGCATGCTGCGGATCTCCCCCTCCATGGGCCACATCCTCGACATGAACATCTCCCTCCGCCACTTGCTGTTCCTCCTGGAGTATTGCATGGTGACCGGATACGACTGGTGGGACATCCTCCTTCACGTCCAGCCCAGCATGGTGCAGAACCTGGTGGAGAAGCTACACGAAGAATACATGCGGCAGAATGCGGCCCTGCAGCAGGTGAGGCGGGGAGGGGAATGACAGTCCTGCCTCCTCCGAGACCGGGAAGCTCCTTCGCCCGGAGTGCGTTGGAGTTGAGTGGGCGCCGCCGAAGGGCGCTGGCATGCATGGAGGAGCCATTTTGCAACCCCCCAGCAGGTGGCGATAGCCATCTCGAGCTCCTCGGGGATAGAAAAGGGTTCTTTTGAGACGGGCGGATATGTCAGTTTGCATCTCTTAGCGCAGCAGAAAGTATCGGTCTTGCTCTCCTTAATCCAAGAGGGTTCTGGGAGCTTCTCTGCGCGAAAGAAGGAAGCAGGTCAGCGATGTTTGGGTTATAACTTCAGACAGGGCGGGTTTGATTTAAATCACGATTTCAATCGCTAGTCAGTAAGACTTGATTTAAATCTTCTTTAAATGCAGGTGAAACTCGAAAAATTAGAATATCGTGGAAAAGTCCATTTGTTTTCATCAGCTACTTCAGTTTAATATATGAGATAGACTCATGACATGCAAAGCGAGATATGTCAAGCTTTGCTTGTTATAATTGTGATGATTTTGGCGCACAGCTGATGAAAACCCCAAGTTGAGATTAATTTGGGGTTCTCATCAGCTGTACGCCATAATCACCACAATTATAACAAACAAAGGCTTGACGTATCTCGCTTTGCATGTCATGAGTCTATCTAAGTTTCACCTTTTAAGTTGAATTACTGAAAGAAATGAACCTTTCCACAATATCCTGATTTTTCGAGTTTCACCTGTATATACAGACACACTCATTCTTGCTGGTATCATCTTAATAATTATGACCAGATGACTGGATTTCTTATGGAAAGGGCCAATCCTGAATGTGACCACGATGCTCATTCGCCTTCAGTCGCAGCAAACCTCTGCTGGATGAAATATTCATTGCCTCTGGTCTACTTTTGTGGGAATCCTGTTTTAAGTTTTTACCCTGCTAAGTGCCCGTATTTTTTCTCCATAAGACGCACCTAGTTTTTAGAGGAGGAAAGAGGAAAGGGGAAAATTCCCGGTTTTTTGAGGTTCAGCTCACAGTTGTGCAGCTTCTTTTGCAAAGGGGAAAATTCCCGTTTTTTTGAGGGTCAGCTCACAGTTGTGCAGCTTCATTTGCATAGGGGGAAAATCCTGTTTTTATGGGGTTCAACTCAGTTGTGCAGCTTCTTTTGCAAAGGGGAAAATTCCCGTTTTTTTGAGGGTCAGCTCACAGTTGTGCAGCTTCTTTTGCAAAGGGGAAAATTCCCGTTTTTATGCGGTTCAACTCACAATTCTGCAGCTTCTTTAGGAAAGGAAAGGGAGCCGTTTCTACAGTTTCCAGGCAGATAATCTAACCAGCCAGTCCCATGTCGCTGGGGAACAAACAACCTCCCTCTGCAGCACATTCAACAATGGATGCTGGGCAAGGGGGCCGGAAAGGGAGCCAGCGATTGACCCCCCATTCGCCCCATAAGACGCACAGACATTTTTAGGAGGTGTGCGTCTCAATGAGTGAAAAATACAGATGTCGGAATCTGCTCTGGGTCGATACCGAGTAGAATTTCACGGCGGGATAACCTTTTTTTAATTCTTTATTTTTGCTTTTTCGTAGGTGCTCTCGACGCGGATTATTTCCATGAAGGCGTCGCTCTGCAAGCTCTCCTCCACCACGGTTGTCCCGGGTTTGCGACTACCACGCCAAGCTCTTCCTGATCGCCATCAGCTGTACCCTCAAATCGCTCCTCCGCCCCCCCGGTCCTGAACACCCCGGACAAAAGCCCCGGAGACCGGCTGACGGAGATCTGCTCCAAGATCACCGACGTGGGTGCGTGGCAGCCTCCCCAGTGACATTAATAATAATAATAATAATAATAATAATAATAATAATATATAATATCACAGGCATGTCCATGTTATTCACAACAAACTTAATAATTGCAAACTCATTGGCAGAAGTTCCTTTAGAAACACAATTCACAAAGACTCACAATCCGGTCTCTAGAAACCTGCTATATCATGAAATCATAAGAGGTGTAAAATATACGATGCAAACTACTAATAATGATAAATAGCAGAATGTGGGCACCCTATATATAGAAAGGAGCAAACCTGGATGTTTTAGGGGAGCAGGCGGGACCCATGACTTACATCCTAGGAGCCTACGCAACACAAAACACAAATTGTGGCTGTTTTTTTGTGTTGAATATGCTAATGGTCATTATGGACCTCATAGGTATCTCAAGCCTTTTGCACCTGCTGAATGTAGGCACCCTATATATAGAAAGGAGCAAAGCAGGGATATTTTAGGGGAGCAGGCGGGGCCCATGACTTATAGGCAAACTCCGGCTCTCCAGATATTGGGACTACAATGCCCATCATCCCTAGCTACAAAACCAGCGGTCAGGGATGATGGGAATTGTATTCCCAAACATTTGTAGGGCTGGGATTTGCCTATGCCTCGGACTTACATCTGAGGAGCCGTTGCTGCATGTAGGTTTTATTTGTTTTCTACTCGAAAAATTAGAATATTGTGGAAAGGTTCGTTTCTTTCAGTGATTCAACTTAAAAGGTGAAACTAATATATGAGATAGACTCACGACATGCAAAGCGAGATATGTCAAGCCTTTGTTTGTTACAATTGTGAGGGTTATGGCGTCCAGCTGGTGAGAACCCCAAATTAATCTCAACTTTGGGGTTTTCATCAGCTGTACGCCATAATCATCACAATTATAACAAGCAAAGGCTTGAAATATCTTGCTTTGCATGTCATGAGTCTATCTCATATATTAAACTCCAGTAGCTAATGAAGACAATTGCTTACAGAAATGGACTTTTCCACGATATTCTGTATGTCCAGCTGTCCTTTGTCAACAACAAATGGTCACTGTTTTTTTGTGTGCGTGTTGAATATATGCTATATGGTCATTGATGGACCTCATGGGTATCTAGAGCCATTTGCAAATCACAAAATATGTATTTTATCAAAGTCATCGTTGGACTGAAATGCCATTAAACTCCAAAATGACGGGAAGAATCCGGGAACAGCGGGACCAGAAATTCATCAAAGACTGGTTAAAAGTTTATGAACTATTTGAAAGACAATTTGCAATTGAATACGCTAATAGGACTTCAAGAAGTTTTGTAGTTAATGTGTAGAAATATTATTGTAAGTATGGTAGTTAGAGTATGCATGAGATTTATGATAATGTAAGCAATGGTAGATTAAAGAAGTATAATGTTAAGATTTAACTTTGAAAGCCATGTGGAAGGTCTGAGGGAAGTCACGGCTATGTTAGCCAAAACTGGAAAATGTATGTGAATGTATGTTTGATTTTCTTCTGTAGTATAGTATAAATAATAAAAATTATTATAAAGGAAAGAAATGCCATTAAACTCCAGTAGCTAATGAAAACAATTGCTTACATGAACGGACTAAAATTTTTTTTAGTTTCACCTGTATCTTATATTTTGGAATGTACATCCAGGATTTGTTTCCCCTTTGAATTTTTTTTTGGGGGGGGGGTCCCCAAGAGAGCGGGGCCCTAAGCTAGAGCTTGTTTAGCCGATAACGTAAATTCCTCGGTTTCCAGATATCGACAAAGTGATGATCAACTTGAAGACGGAGGAGTTCGTCTTGGAAATGGCCACTTTGCAGTCCCTCCAGCAGCTGATCCAGTGGGTCGGAGACTTTGTCCTCTACCTGTTGGCCAGCCTCCCGAACCAGGTGAGAGGACTTCCCCCCCACCCTCTTCCCCAAGCCCCCCCAAACGCTTCCCCAAATTAATCTTCCGGGTCGACCGGCAAGCCGACTCTCCGCTTGCTTTCCGAGTGAAAACCCGAAATACCTGTGGCTCCGAACGCCCCCCCGCAGGTGAGCACAACGGCAGGTAAGATGGACAATAATATTCAACACTGCGATATATCGGCAGCTGAACATTGCGATTTTCCGATATATATATATCACGATGTCTGGAACTACGGATAGGCGAGCAGTTAGGGCTGGTATCTGGTTTTTGACTTTGCGAAATGTCACCGGCTAAACACCGCGATATCTTGATATATCTCAGTGTCCGAAATAAGGATGGAGATGCTTCAATGTATCACAGATACAGATAGATGTTTATTCGGCATCTGCGCCCATCTTACAATACAAAACAGGACAAACAAAAGAGAATCAAATAAATCAACGGCACCGCAAATGAGATAACACAACTCAAAAAGACCAATATTAACATTTCCGTAAAAGCATATCGCAGAGAAATTTTAAAGCTAAAATTTAAGCGTCAAACTAAAATCAGTGACTAATTTCGTTTTGGAAAACATGTTTATAATTTCATTAAAATTCATCAATGTATTGTTTTCGGTGAAGGTGAAAAAATTGTGATATTGAAAAACCATAGATATTTTTAAGAAAGAAAGAAAGAGCTGGTTTTCAACTTCGCGATATATCTACCCAGCTAAACGTTGCGATATGCTGATATATCCCAATATCCGAAATGAGGATGGAGCTGGTTTTCAACTTGTGAGATGTCACCAGCTAAAAAACCGCAACGCACTGATTTATCCCCGCATCTGAAATAAGGACGGAGCTGGTTTTCACCTTCGTGATATATCACCGGCTAAACGTCGCGATATCCTGGAATATATCACAATGTCCAAAATAAGGATTTGTCGAGGCGTCGGATGGCTTCACGGCCTTTCCTAGGTTGTGATTTTTTTTGCACAGCCAAAACACACACCTGCGCGCACCCCATATTGCCAGGTCAGAAGCCGCGGAACGGATATCGCGATATGGACCTTTGAAACGTTTTTAGGGGACCTGTTGTCGCCCATTAAACGGGGAGCAAGGGAAGGTTTGGGATGCGGGTGGCGCTGTGGGTTAACCCCCTTGCAATGTTCGCCCAAGGCAGGACTTGAACCCAGGACCCTGAGATTCGGAGTCTAACAGGTGGCGCTGTGGGTTAAACCACAGAGCCTAGGGCTTGCCGATCAGAAGGTCGGCGGTTCGAATCCCCGCGATGACGGGGTGAGCTCCCGTTGCTCGGTCCCAGCTCCTGCCAACCTAGCAGTTCGAAAGCACGCCAGTGCAAGTAGATAAATAGGCACCACTGTGGCAGGAAGGTAAACGGCGTTTCCGTGCGCTGCTCTGGTTCGCCAGAAGCGGCTTAGTCATGCTGGCCACATGACCCGGAAGCTGGACGCCGGCTCCCTTGGCCAGTAAAGCGAGATGAGCGCCGCAACCCCAGAGTCGTCCGCGACTGGACCTAACGGTCAGGGGTCCCTTCACCTTTTAAGGGAAGCTTTGCATGCCCACTTGAGTGTAAAAATCAAAATATAAATCAAACATTAGGAGTTTTGACGTGCCCATTCCCCGCAACCTTCCTAACCTGCCCCCTTTTCCCCCAGGGCTCCGGCCCCGTCCGCCCGGGCCACAGCTTCCTCCGCGACGGCTCCTCCCTGGCCATGCTGCGCGAGCTGATGGTCGTGATCCGCATCTGGGGCCTCTTGAAACCCAGCTGCTTGCCCATCTACACGGCCACTTCGGACACCCAGGACAGCATGTCCCTCCTCTTCCGGCTCCTGACCAAACTTTGGCTGTGCTGTGAGTAGGGGGCGGCGGCGGCGGCCTCCTCCGCAGGGCTGTCGCGCGAGGCTCGGGAGGTGGGCGGCGGGCGCCGTGTTGCAACTGCATACATTGGGCGCAAGAGATTTTTTTAAAAAAATCTGCAAGTAAAACCTTGCTCCCTGGTGCACTAGCTTTCTAGGTGCAGGGATTTCGAAGGCCAATTTTAGGGGGGCAGCTTCGCGTGTTTAAGAGGAAAGCCCTGCAGGAGTGGAGGTGGGGGTTTTCTGCTGAGCTGTGCATGCAAAAGCGATTTTGTTTAAAAAAATCCACAAGTAAAACCTAGCTCCCTTATGCACTAGCTTTCTAGGTGCAGGGATTCCGAAGGCCAATTTTAGTGGGGCAGCTTCATGTGTTTAAGAGGAAAGCCCTGCAGGAGTGGAGGTGGGGGTTTTCTGCTGAGCTGTGCATGCAAAAGCAATTTTGTTTAAAAAAATCTGCAAGTAAAACCTAGCTCCCTTATGCACTAGCTTTCTGGGTGCAGGGATTCCGAAGGCCAATTTTAGTGGGGCAGCTTCATGTGTTTAAGAGGAAAGCCCTGCAGGAGTGGAGGTGGGGGTTTTCTGCTGAGCTGTGCATGCAAAAGCAATTTTGTTTAAAAAAATCTGCAAGTAAAACCTAGCTCCCTTATGCACTAGCTTTCTAGATGCAGGGCAAATTTCCCCGAGGTACCCAGATCCAAAGCCAGGAGCTGCTCCTGGTGGTTCCTCATAGCCTGACCGCCCCGTTGCCCCGCTCAGGTCGCGACGAAAGCCACCCCAGCGAGCCGGACGACGCCTTGATTGACGAGTGCTGCCTGCTTCCCAGCCAGCTGCTCATCCCGAATCTCGACTGGTTGCCCGTCAACGACGCCATCATCCACAAGCTGCAGAGCAAGCAGCCCGTCCGGATGCAGTTCGGGAAGCCACCGGGGCAGGGGGGCCACCCCACCTCCCTGCAGTTCGACGCCTTCGCCAGGTAGGCCAGGTGATGGGGAGCCAGTGGAACTCCCTGCCACAGGAGGGCCAACAGCTGGCAATGGCTTTTAACAGTGATACCTTGATGAATTAATGTTTAATATATTACTGCATTTCAATATTCTGTTTGGAACCCAGCCAGATGGTTGGGATGTAAATAATTTTTTTTTTAATTGGACATAAGAAGATTAATTGTGTTTTTTTCGATTTCTGTATTTTTGTTAGGAATAAGGTGATAGATATAAGATGATAGATAAGGATTAAGATCAGTTGTTAAGTAGAGTTAAGTAAAGTTACTACAGTATATTTGAAATGAACGCAGAAGAGAGGTCGTGAGGAAGTCCCCCCCAAGTAAGATTTTAAATAAGATTAAAATAGTTAAATAGGCGTTTTGTTGTTTTAGATGTGTTTTTATGTTTTGTATAAGTCTTTTTTTTGTTTTGTGTTTTGTAGTTTGTATTTTGTATGTATTTTTTCTTCTTCCTTTTTGTATTCTTTTTAAATACCAATAAATTCTTTTTTTAAAAAAGTAAATATTATATTATTATCATCATCATCATCATCATCATCATCATTATTATTGGTTCCCAAACGCCAATGTTTTCCCTCCCTAATTCAGGGCCCCCGGGCAGCCGAAGATCGACCACTTGCGCCGGCTCCACCTCGGGGCGTACCCCACGGAGGAGTGCAAATCCTGCACCAGGTGAGTGCCAGGACACACACACACACCCCCGGCGGCGGGAGGCAGCGTTGCCCAGCGGTTACAGCACCCCCGGTTCGGTCCTGGCGGGAGAGCGGCTGCAAGCCAGCCCTGGCATCTCCAGCCAGGGCTGGGAAGGAGAAGAAAAATCACACCCTCTTAGACCTCCGGGCAGCTGCTGCCGGCCCGTGTCGGCCGTATGGAGCTAGGTGCATCTCCCTGTCTTGGCTTCGCAGGTGCGGCTGCGTCACCATGCTGCATTCGCCCAACAAGACGACGGCCGTCAAGCAGTGGGAACAGCGCTGGATCAAGAACTGCCTCTGCGGCGGCCTCTGGAGGAGGATGCCCCTCGGCTACTCGTGACGGCGCCCCCGGCAGGCCGGGAGGAAGGACTGCAGGGAGGACGGACCCAAGAAATTAAAAAAGGGGACGATTTTGTAAATACAAAGGTTCTGAGTTTTGCAAAAAAGAAAGGCTGTTTGTTTCTCTTTGGGCATTCCCTCTTCTTGCAGAGTCTCTTCCCAGCCCATGCTTTTTCTCTTCCGGAGCTGCTACGATTGGCATGGAGCTGCGATTTGACCCCCAGATTTCTGAACATTCGCTGTAATATAGACCCGTGCGAGATGTAATTAAGGTTGTTCGGATTTAATCGGCCTGGTAAAAAGGTAAAGGGACCCCTGACCGTTAGGTCCAGTCGCGGACGACTCTGGGGTTGCGGCGCTCATCTCGCTTTACTGGCCGAGGGAGCCGGCGTCCAACTTCCGGGTCATGTGGCCGGCATGACTAAGCCGCTTCTGGCAAACCAGAGCAGTGCACGGAAATGCTGTTTACCTTCCCGCCGGAGTGGTACCTATTTATCTACTTGCACTTTGACGTGCTTTCGAACTTCTAGGTTGGCAGGAGCAGGGACCGAGGAACGGGAGCTCACCCCGTCATTGCGGGGATACGAACTGGAGACCATCTGATCGGCGGCCTAGGCTCTGTGGTTTAGACCAGTGCTTCTCAACCTTGGGTCCCCAGATGTTGTCGAAGTACAACTCCCATCATCCCTGACCACTAGTCTTGCTAGCTACGGTTGATGGGAGTTGCAGTACACCAACATCTGGGGACCCGAGGTTGAGAAGCACTGGTTTAGACCACATCGCCACCCTTTAAGAAACTGGCTCAATATGAACAGCTTCCTGCGTCCCTGCGTATCCTCCTAAAATCTTGTGGCCGTGAGTTCCGCAGGCTACCGTTGCACGGCGCAAAGAAATCCCCTTCCTTTCGTCTGGTCCCAAATCTCCTGATCGGTTCCGTTGTAGGGGACCTCGCCGAATCTCCTATCTCTCCCCCACACACACAACTTTAAAAGAAAAACAGCAACTTTACTCGCAGGGTGCGCTAAGCCAGAGACCCTCGACTTCCGTATTTCTTTGTGGCTTTCTCTGGAGCTGACAGGAGGAGAAGCACCCGGGAAGGGCTAGTTTGGCAGGAGCTGGGACCAAGCAACGGAAGCTCACCCCGTCATTGCGGGGATTCGAACCGCCGACCCTCTGATCGGCAAGCCCAAGAGGGTCCATGGTTTAGACCCCAGCGTCCCTAATTAGGGTTCAAATCTCCGCTCAGCCATGGGAGATCTATGGGGACAGAATCTCTCGGCCTGGCCTACCTGGCAGGCTTGCGCGGGGTTCGAAAGAGGGCGAGTTTGTACACCGAAAAATGATATCGACACACCAGAAAGAAAATGAGGCTCACTTCAGCAAGATTAGGCTTGGTTTATTTATGTAACCTGCTTAATATTTACCGGTGTGCTTTTCGCACGCGCGCGAATTCTCTCTTTTTCTCATATATTTTTTCTAGTTTTAATTTTGCATTTATACACATACAGAAAATGTACAGGATGGAAAAGAAAAACAGGGAAAGCTTGCATGCATACAAAAAACAAACAAAAGGGGGGGGACCCCTCTAAAAACCAACATTATTTATTGCATTGCTACGTAGGCAGAAACTACTGTCTTGGCTCCTTAATTCGTAACATACCGTATTTTTTCCGTCTATAAGACGCCCCTTATTTTGGGGGGGGACTCAGATTTAAGAAAACGGCCTCGGCAATTGCCTATGACAAGACGCCTCCTAATTTTTGACATAATTTATTGGGGGGGGGAACACCTTGTCTTATACACAGGAAAATACGTCAAAACAAAATAAAAAATAAAATAAAAATCCCTTCCAGTAGCACCTTAGAGACCAACGTAAGTTTGTGCATGAATGTGCATAAATTCTGATGTGGGCATCTGAAGAAGTGTGCATGCACACGAAAGCTCATACCAAGAACAAACTTAGTTGTTCTCTAAGGTGCTACTGGAAGGAATTTTTTATTTTATTTTTTATTTTGTTTCGACAATAGCAGACCAACACGGCTACGGTAATTCTCACGCCCCTGGGGACGGCGACACCGTTTGCATTCGGAGGGGAAATCGTCAAAACCGCGCTTTCCAAAGGAACCTGCAAGCCGGAACGCAGCCAGCGACGCCGATACGAACTCCGCGGCGCGCTTTTGCAAAAACGCAGGAAATCGTTCGATAACGACGAGCGCGCCAGTGCAAGCGACGTGCGGGAAACGCCTCGCGCCCGGAGAAATTACCGCTTGCGGGAAATAGCGAGGGGTTATCGGTCAGAGCCGCGTACGAAAAAAAGGAGGAAATGGTGCTGAAACACCGAAGGATTTTTGCAGATCTGTGGAGAAGTGAAGCCTGGAATGTGGGAGGGGGGAAAGACATGCAAAATCTAATTTTTGCATCTTAAAATTTGCGGGTTCCCCCGAGATGCCTCCGGCTATCGGCGCTTAAACGGCCGCAAGGGATCTGCTGGTTGCGTTGGCCAAGACTCCGTCGATCCATTCGGCGTAGGGAGCGGTTCGGGTGTAGATCCCAGGCTTCTTCCAGTTTCCGCAAACTCGCGAGCCGGTAGACACGACGGCTTCGGCGACGCCGTTGCAGACGAGGGGTCCCCCCGAATCACCCTGGGGGGGAAAGTAGGGAGATTAGGTTTTTGCTACTGTTTTATAAGGCCAAGTCCTGTGTTCAAATTATGCCTGCACTCCTGGGATTCTCGGTGACTTATCGTCTTCATCAATTTGTATACTGCCCTATACCCTCAGGAATCTGGGTGGTTACAACGTAAAAACACAAAAATACCTAATAATAATAATAATAATAATAATAATAATAATAATAATAATAATATTTCTTCTGGTTTCCAGCCCAACAAATTTGCTATTTCTTTACTTATTTTTGCTCTCAAATCTTCCCCTTCCTCTTCTATTATCCCCCTTATTTTCACATTTTGAACTTTTTGATTCATTCCTAACAATGCCAAATTATCCATCGTCAGCTCCTGTACTTTTTCAAGCGCATCCATTTTTCCTTTCAACTTCTCCCCCCTCCTTCTTATTTTCTCTTACCGGTACTTCCTTTTTGGGCTTTCTTAGTCTGCTCTTCAACTGTGTGTATTTTACTATTCAATTCTTTTCATTTGACCTGTAAACTCTGTTACAATTTCGGTCAGCTTTTCCCCTAATATTCATTTCGCTTTCTTTCATTTCCCTCCTTAATCTCTCTTGAATGAATGAATGTACTTTATTCGGTCACGGACCAGCATAAAACAAGATATTTGCATTTATAAAAACAATGTAAAAACAATGTAAAAAATATAAGTTTATCATTACATGATGAGGGCATATTCAACATATCCAGCCCGACTTAAACCATGTCCTTAAAATCATTGATTAAACATAGATATAACTAATAAAATTTAGACTCGGGTATCGGTTCTATGAGATAGGCTACTAAAATATAGATCCAACAATATTTTAGGCCACTAATTTAAAGTTGGTGTACATCACAGAGCATCTTTCGATGTATATCTATCAAGACTGCACAGAATCCGGCGACAGCGTAAGTGATTTATCTCTCTTATTTCTGTCAGTATTTTAGCCATATCCCCTTCTCTCTCCATATCAGCCTAATAATAATAATAATCTTGCAGAGGTTATTTAGTGAAACCCCCTGCAATGCGGAAAGGCGAGTTGCGTATATCCTTCTCCCGATGTCGTGCAAAAAGTACCTTGCAGGAGTCTTTTTTCCTGGAGTCGGCGCACATCATTTTCTCCGTCACCTCCCCGTCGTGATGAACCCGCTGGTTGCATTTGGCGCGGCCGATGACCGCCAGCTCCACGTGCTGCAACGCGTCCGGACGCTTTCCCGTGTTGCGGGTGATTCCCCAGCCGGCCACCTCACAGAGGGTACCTTCGGGGACGTCCCCGCTCCCCTGCCGTTGGAAAGCCAGCACCTGCACGTCCGGGTTCAGGGAGGCCGCCTCTTCCAGCTGGTTGCCAGAGGCGGAGAAAGACGGTTGAAAACAGAGGAGGTTTTAATAATAATAATAATAATTTATTCCTTATACCCTGCCCATCTGGCTGGGTTTCCTCAGCCACTCTGGGCAGCTCTGAACACGATATTAAAAACATCAAACATTAAGAACTTCCCTAGACAGGGTTGCCTATAAAAGTCAGAGAGTTGCTTATTTCCTTGACATCTGATGGGAGGGCGCCACCACCGAGAAGGCCCTCTGCCTGGTTCCCTGCAACCTCGCTTCTCGCAGGGAGGGAACCGCCAGAAGGCCCTCGGGAGATGGACCCCGGTGTCCGGGGTGGAGACGCTCCTTCAGGTCTGCTGGGCCTTTGAGGCCGTTTAGGGCTTTCAAGGTCAGCACCAAGATTTGTTCTCTTCTTCCAGCCCCAAAGTCCTATGCAAATCGGAGCAACTTCGCCCATCGTTGAAAACATGCATAACAGGGTTGTGGAACTTGTATCCACACGAGGGCCGCATTAGTTTCTGTGCAACCTGGGGGGGGGCGCACAGGCCAGGGGGCGGGGCTAGAGGTGAAGTGGGCGGAGCAACAACTGCAACACACACACACACACACACACATGGTATTTGGTCAAAGTTGTCGAGCTTTGTTTGTCACCACCCCAGAAAATAACGTTTTGAGGCTTTTCTGTAATTTTTAAAGTGCTTCAAAAAAAAAACCCCCAGCAAAATTCACCCTACATTTTGCAGATTCAGCAAAAAACATCTGCCCAGATGCCATTTCGCATCCCGAGAGAGACATCGCTCGAGAATGAATTACCAGCCAGGCAAAAAAACCAAAAGAAGTATTGATGAATATGCAGTAGCAAGTGTTTAAAATGAGACCCCACGGAGGGGATGGGGGGGGGGAGTCTCAAGACTCGGAGAATCGCTTTATATAGAATAATTAAATAATAATAATAATAATACTGAAGAAGTGTGCATGCACACGAAAGCTCATAACAAGAACAAACTTAGTTGGTCTCTAAGGTGCTACTGGAAGGATTTTTTATTTTTTATTTTGTTTGGAATAATAATAATAATAATAATATTTATTTATACCCCGCCCATCTGGCTGGGTTTCCCCAGATATGCTTGTTTACGTTCTATTTAACTATATTTTGCATTTGTAAAACCAATTAAAAAATATTAAAATAAAAAAATAAAACAGGGGGCAAAGCCAGGCTAGTGAAGTTTCAGCTCCTTGGCCATTTCACTGCCCTTTCCCTGAACCATATCTCTGCAACGAGGAAGCAAGAAGTGCTGATCTCCAAAATCGAGAAGTTCTCAGAGGAGGAGAGTTTCAGGGAATTTCCCCCCAAGGGGTGGGAAATGTTGTGCAACCGGTTCTCCGGAAAAAACAGGCGCTTGAATTACGGGAAATCCCATGTGCAAATAAGACGCAGGGTATTCTGGCAAGTGCCAGACGTTTTGGACTGGTTAGCTCTCCGTCTGGGAGAGCGTGGCGCTGGAAACGCCAAGGTTGGAGGATGGATGGTGGCTAACAGGTTGAGGTTGAATCCTGGGGGGGACAGGGGGCGGGCGGGTGTGGGGGGACTCCCTGGTCCTGAATGGGGCAACTATGCCCCCAAAGGACCAGGTGCACAAACGGGGTCATTTTGGACTCCCAGCTGTCCATGGAGGCGCAGGTCAGTTCTGTGTCCAGGACGGCTGTCTACCAGCTCCATCTGGTACGCAGGATGAGACCCTCCCTGCCCGCAGACTGTCTGGCCAGAGTGGTGCATGCTCTGGTTATCTCCCGCTTGGACTACTGCCATGCGCTCTCCGTGGGGCTCCCTTTGAAGGTGACCCAGAAACTGCAACTAATCCAGAATGCGGCAGCCAGACTGGGGACTGGGAGTGGCCGCCGAGACCATATCACACCGGTCCTGAAAGACCTGCATTGGCTCCCAGGACATTTCCGAGCACAATTCAAAGTCTTGGTGCTGACCTTGAAAGCCCTAAACAGCCCAGTATCCCTGAAGGAGCTTCTCCACCCCGGACACCGGGGTCCTCCTCCCGAGGGTCTTCTGGCGGTTCCCTCCCTGCGAGATGTGAGGTTACAGGGAAACAGGCGGAGGGCCTTCTCGGTGGTGGCACCCTCTGCCATCAGATGTCAAGGAAATCAACACCTATCTGACTTTTAGAAGACATCTGAAGGCAGCCCTGTTTAGGGAAGCTTTTAATGTTTGAAGTTTTATTTTGTTTTTATATGTACCGGAAGTGGCTGATGGGAAAATCAGAGAGCCAGTATTGTTTTAGGGTTAGAGTGAGTTACCGGGAACTGAGAGACCCGGGTTCAAATCTCCCCTTGGCCCTGAAGCTCAACGGGTGTGACTTTGACTGCCTCTCCGCCTGAGCTAGTGAGGTTACAGGGAACCAGGCAGAGGGCCTTCTCGGTGGTGGCGCCCTCCCTCCAGATGTCAAGGAAATAAACAACTATCTGACTTTTAGAATACATCTGAAGGCGGAGGGCCTTCTCGGTGGTGGCACCCTCCCGTCAGATGTCAGGGAAATAAACAACTATCTGACTTTTAGAAGACGCCTGAAGGGCAGCCTTATATAAGGGGCTGGGGGGGGGGTCCCACAAATCTAGCATCACTCACCTGTACGAGCAAGAGGTCGTCGTGGTTGGTGTCTCGGTGGCTCCCGGGGTGAGCGACCAGCTGGCGGACCCCGTACAGGCGCTTGTGGGGCTCGGGGAGAGAGAGAGATCGTGCCCCTAAGAGGACCTCAAAAGTCCCGTTGCCCCTGCGTGGAAAACCACCGTTAGCTCACTGGTCCAAAATGCTAGGCTTCTGCAATGGGCTCTTTGTGGGGCTGCCCTTGGGCCCAGATCGGGGGGCCATTGCGGAAAAATCCCCACCACCGGCTCGTTCCCTTACGATCGAGCCGGGTTCGAAGCCTTGGCGCTCCTTTACAAGGCCCTGAACAACTTAGGTCCCTCGGGAATGGTTGGGAAAATTCCCGAATAAATTTTATTGGGATTTATAAAGAGAAATGCAAAGCTTAATATCGGGTATCTTTTGTGTCCGAAACTAAAAACATTGATCCAAATGCAAATCGCTGAACACAGAATCATAGAAGTGGAAGGGAACCCGAGCGTCATTGAGATAACAACAACAACATAATCATTCTCTCCTGATTTTTTCACTCGATTGATTTATTTGGAACGGTAACACACAGGATCTATTGTTCCTGCCAAGCGGCAGAAAGGATCGGCTCAGCACAGCAGCGAAATCCCAACGGGGAGATCCGAGGGGACAGCTCTGTCGGTTAGGGCCCGGTGCGGAGATCGCGCCGAGGTCGCCGGTTTGAATCCCGTACGGGGCATCCGAATTGCAGGGGGTTGGGCTAGATGACCCCCCAGGGTCCCCGTCCACAATTCTACAATACTACAAGTACTTACGCGTCCTCCAGGCAGTGGGCGGCACTCAGGACCCATTGGTCGGCGATGAGGAAGCCCCCACAGAGGTGCTTCCCGTTCAGTTGGAGGGAGGCCATGTACGGGCGCCGGGGGGCGTCTCGGCCCCCCAAAATACGGCCTCTGGGACGGCCTGCTGAGAAGGCAAGAGAACAGAGGGTTAGATGGTCTTTAACACTTGCAGAAAATGCACCACTGTATCTGTTACCTTGGTTCCCAAACTCCAAAAACCCGGAAGTGAGTTCGAATCCCCCTGCTGAGCCACGGAAGTCTCTTTTGCACCAACCTCCCTCTCTCTGACCTACCGCGCGGGGTTGTTGTGAAGTTAAAAACGGAGGGGGAAAAGGGAAATGTCTCGCTCCCTGGAAGGGATAAGGCCGGCAATGGCGGCCGCGATGGAAAAACAAACAGGCTTGCCCCACCTCGCAGGGCTGTTCTGGGGATAAAAAGCGGAGAGGAGGATAAATTACGCTCCCTGGCTTAAAAGGCAGCCTATAATAAATATCTAAATAAGATATATATAAATGAGAGAAAGCAGGATTTTTGCAAAACCAGCCGACTCACCATCTGTGGCGATGATGCCCAAAACAACTGGGACCCAGATGGAAGAGAAACTCATCTTCGTGTCAGGCTGTCGGGAATAAGCTCTGCTGAACTCGGGAAAGATATATATATATGTGTGTGTTTGCATGTGATTTCCAGGAAGTATTTTATCGGCCCCCAAAGCGTGGGATTGTTTTCCCCCACCCCTTCTCTGCACAAACACAGAATAGGAAGCAGCCGGGCCAAGCTGTTTGCATTGGCAATCTGTCCGCTTCCTCCTTCGAAACATGAAATCTGACAAAAAGCTGTTGGCTCTGCGCTTTCCAAGTCGGGTGGGTTTCGAAATCCCACCCTAAGCTAGTCCTTGGGACAGGCCTATGTGTCATACGTCCGTCAATCAATCAATCGCATTCCTTTGGGGCGTTTTTCGTTAAAAGGAAAAACGGAAAGCTCAACAACTTTTGGGTTTCCCTAGGGGGGGGGGACTCTGCAATTTCGGGGGTTTCCCTAGGGGAAAAACCCCAACTCAAATGCAAAAAAATAAAATAAAAAATAAACTTGCCTAAGATCCGGGACAAATGGGAGCCAGTAAGTTTTATACAGTACACTGTATAAATTTGAGGTTTCTCTGCTTCTAAATGTTTTCCAACCACTGTTTTATAATTTTATATATTTTTGTTGCAATGATCCTGTTGGTTGCCCCCCCCCCCAAAAAGGCTTCTAAATAAATAAAATATGTCACCAATAAATCCTGCATGCCGTTGCATGTCAGGCCCCGCCGACGCTACTGTTGCATGTCACCTGTCGAAGTCCACAAACGCCACCTGGACGTGAAAACCAGGTTTATAAACACCGACGCAGCAGACTGTTTGGGTGAATTTTGGGCAAGGGTTCCTGGGATATTAGAAACCAGGGGGGGGCAGAATTCAATTTCGACCCATATTGGGATGCTGAGAGTAAGAGGAAAGCAGTTTCTGTCCCCAGCTGCTGCCAACAGCTGTGGGATTATCCAAGTGGCTTAACCTAAACCCTGCTTCCAATAAGTGCAGGGACACAAGGCAGGGCTTGTTGACCACACCTTCCGCCTAATTCATAGCCTGGGCAGAGGAAATAATAATAATAATAATAATTTATTTATACCCCCACCCATCCGGCTGGTTTTCCCCAGCCACTCTGGGCGGCTTCCAGCAAAATATTAAAATACAATAATTCATCAAACATTAAAAACTTCCCTAAACAGGGCTGCCTTCAGATGTCTTCTAAAAGTCAGGTAGTTGTTTATTTCCTTGACATCTGATGGGAGGGTGCCACCACCGAGAAGGCCCTCTGCCTGGTTCCCTGTAACCTCGCTTCTCGCAGGGAGGGAACCGCCAGAAGGCCCTCGGAGATGGGACCCAGGCGTCCGGGCTGGACGATGGGGGTGGAGACGCTCCTTCACGGATACAGGGCCGTTTAGGGCTTTCAAGGTCAGCACCAACGCTTTGAATTGTGCTCGGAAACGTACTGGGAGCCAATGTAGGTCTTTCAGGACCGGTGTTATGTGGTCTCGGCGGCCGCTCCCGGTCACCAGTCTAGCTGCCGCATTCTGGATTAGTTGCAGTTTCCGGGTCACCTTCAAAGGTAGCCCCACATAGAGCGCATGGCAGTAGTCCAAGCGAGAGATAACCAGAGCATGCACCACTCTGGCCAGACAGTCTGCAGGCAGGGAGGGTCTCATCCTGCGTCCCAGATGTAGCCACCCTGGACACAGAACTGACCTGCGCCTCCATGGACAGCTGCGAGTCCAAAATGACCCCCAGGCTGCGCGGGCTCAGAGGAAGTTACCTCTGAGCCCTTCTTTGGGGGCATAAACGCAGCCCCAACCCGGACACCCCTCCGTTTCTTCCCATTCCCCCAAGGTACAGGTAGCCTGAAGATGGGAACAGGTGTACTTCACAAACAAATGAAACCAGCTCCCAAAGGATCACTCTCTCTCTCTCTGCTGCAACTACTCTGCCTATGCTCAGAGACTACTTCCACCCACCCCTCCCCAGAATGGAGAAACTGATTCTTGCCTGAATATATATATATATATATATATATATATATATAAGCGGGTGGGGTGCACTCTGCATATGCACAGGGGCTACCACACCCTCCTCACCAAGATTTATGAAATTGATAATTGCCTGGGATTTTTTTGTTTTTGTTTTTTTGGAAAGTGGGTGAGATACACTCTGTTTATGCTCAGGGACTACCCACCTTCCTCCCCAAGGGTTATGGTTATGAAATTGATAATTGCCTGGGTTTTTGTTTTTTTTGGAAAGTGGGTTCGATGGATGCACTCTGCTTATGCTCAGGGGCTAACCCCACCTTTTCTCTCCGAGGACTGGGGAACCGTTTCCTTAATAATAATAATAATAAAGATGATAAATTTGGCCCTATACTAAGGGGAACTAAAAGAGAAGGCGGGGGGGGGCTGCCTGTTTTTTCACCGAGAAAGAATCTCATGGGGGAGATCTGGGGGTTGGGGGGTCTGTCGCTGAGTCTGTGCCCTGGCCCCCTGCGCAGTCAAATGAGGGTGTGGCTCAAGAGCCCTGCGCTCTCCCGCCCGCCCCCCAATAAAAAACCCCCCAGCGTACCCTCCCCGCTCTCAAAATAACGCACAACCCCAGATTTTGCATTTGGAGATGCGCTCTTTGCGCCAAAATACCCGGGCACCGTCGCGCTCTCTATGGAAACCAGAGGGAGATAAGAGACGCGCGCGCGGAGGAGCCACCCACTCCCGCCTCTCTCCCCCCCCCCCCACTCACAAATCAAACCAGCAGCCCCCCCCCCGTCTCCTCCTCCCTTTCGCCCCTTTGTGCTCAGGCTTGCAGGAGCTGGGGCTAGAGAGAGAGAGAGAGAGAGAGAGAGAGAGAGATAAAAAGGAAGAAAACCATCCTATCCATTTTTGGTTAGCGCAAAGCAGAGGGAAAGAGAAGCAGTCTGAACCTCCCCCCACCCAGTCCCTGAGCTCCCCCCCCCTCTCCTTGGTGGGGTGCAGGTGGTCATTCTTCCAGTGCCATTAGCCTGGCCTCGCCAGACCCACACGCACCCCCACCCACCAGGATTTTGAAACCCACCCACCCTCTCCAATTTCACAACCACCTCCTTTTTGGACAAGGATAAAAGGAGGATTTTTTTTTATTTTCCCCTTCTCCAAAATCCCCGGCGGTGGTGGGCGGAATCTAAAGCTGGGGGGAGATCCCTCCCCCATTTTTTTAAAAAAAGCATGCATCCCCTTCCCCACTAATCCCAGCACAGAAGGGAATGGAAATGTCCTTTAGCATCCCGGAACGGTAAAAAGGAGTGGTATAAGATTTTTAATTTTTTTTGGAGAGGGTCGCCTCCCTAGATGCGCGCACGCCCCCGCCCCGTTTCCAGCTGCAAACCGGGGGTGCCTCGCAGATGCTGAGCAGGTAAGTTTGATTTATTTTTTTAAAAAACTATTTTTCCTCCCCTCTCCTCGTTTTCTTTCTTTTCTTCTGCCACCATCACATATCTCTCTCTCTCTCTCGCACGCAAATCCTGGCGTCTCTTTATCAACCCCATTTTGCATCTCTCCAGACAAAGAGATGGTTTGGGCTCTATGTCTCGCTGACTGCAATGAGACCACCCCCACCCACCCCCCAAAAAATAACAAGCAGGGATTCCCCCCCCCCGCAACCCCAGCTCACTCTCTCACACAAGTGCATTGTTCTTTCGGGACCCGTCCCCGAACAATAGCCGCAAAATACCCAATCCAAAAAAATGAGAGAGAGAAAATAAATCGCAGAATAGTCCATTATTATTATTATTAGGGCGATTATTCCCAGCCACACACACATCTCTTTGGGTTTTGGGTTTTTGGGGTGGGAATGGTCTGAGACCCAAGAAGACCACCCCCGGGCCCCCCCACCCCAGTTTTATGCTGCGATGATGAGTATTTCTATTGATCTATCGCTTATAGCCTCTCGGTCCTTGAAATGGAAAAGAAAAGGGATTATTTTTTTAAAGGATGGATGAGACTGTTTGGCCACTTGTAACTTCCGAAAGCATCCATTAGCTGGGAGGGGGGTGGGGAGACACACCTTGGGTTCAGGGTTCCTTCGGAACTCGCCGCCACAAGATGCCAGTGTTGGTGGTTCCTTACTCTGAACGAATCGGTTTATTTCCGTCGCTGACCCAGAGAGCTCTCTGACTTCTTTCAAAAGGGAGTGGGCAATTTTGACGCAGGGAGTTGCATCTCTGGTTATCGGTGACGGCCGCTTTAATGGAACCTCCATGTGTGTATAAAGTCTATCTGCGAGTACCAGGGGCTGGTGGAGGGGGCAAACAAGGGGGTGCTGTGACCTTCCCATAGGATTGCAATAAGCCCCCACGCTTTTTACTAAAGGTCTGCAATCGCTGCAATGACCGCTGGGACTCCGGGTATCGATTTGGGCGTTAAATGGGTCATTTTGACTGACAGCGGATCTATAGGACCGAGGGGGGGGGGAGAGGGGCGGGCATCTAAATAGGGTCGGATCCAATGTCAGTCCCGCTCAGAGTAGACCTGTCCAAATCAATATGCCTACGGTCTGCCCACGCCTTTCGATTTTAACTGGTTGGATCCATTGGTAGTCAAATTCAGTGTAGAGTCCCAGGGGTGCCCAAACTTTTTTTTCAAAGAGGGCCAGTTTTGATGAAATGAACGTGCGTGAGGGCCGACCAAAGTTACTGACCTTTTTTTTGGCATTGACGTTGTTGAGCTTTTTTGGGGGGGTTTACCCCAGGAAATAAACCGCCACAGGGGCCTGATTGAACCGACCGGCAGGCCAGATTAGGCCCCCGAAAAGTACATTGGAGTACACCCATCAAAATTGATGGCTAATGGTCCTGAAAGACCTCCATTTGCTCCCAGGACATTTCCAAGCTAAATTCAAAGTGTTGGTGCTGACCTTGAAAGCCCTAAATGGCCCAGTATCCCTGAAGGAGCGTCTCCACCCCGGACGCCGGGGTCCATCTCCCGAGGACCTTCTGGCAGTTCCCTTCCTGCAAGAAGCGAGGTTACAGGGAACCAAGCAGAGGGCCTTCTCGGTGGTGGCACCCTCCCATCAGATGTCAAGGAAATAAACAACTATCTGACTTTTAGAAGACATCTGAAGGCAGCCCTGTTTAGGGAAGTTTTCAATGTTCGGTGTTTTTAATATTCTGTTGGGAGCTGCCCAGAGTGGCTTAGGAACACCCAGCAAGATGGGCAGGGTATAAGGAATAAATTGTTGATCCGACCGGGATAGGTCAGCATGAGACTTTTTAAGCGCAGGGTTGTGGGTTCGAGTCCCGCGCTGGGCAAAAGCTCCCTGCGTTGCAGGGGGTTCTGCTAGATGACCCCCGGGGTTCCCTTCCGAGTCTACAATTGTGTGGTTTTTAACTCCTGCTCATTTTGGTTCTGGGATGCCCCGCGGCAGCTATGAGCAGAACCTAGGCTGAGACCCCCGACCCACCAGGTTCCTCTGAATCCCACCGCTGACATCATGATCTCTGCAAAGGATAAAGGCAAGGCTCCGAAAGACAGCATGACTCTTCTTCCCTGCTTCTACTTTGTTGAGGTAAGCAGAACTTTTCCATCATCCATATATAAATAATAATAATAATAATAATAATAATAATAATAATAATAATAATAATAAAATTTTCTGTTTTGCAATTCAGAATATTCACTTAAACAACCTTAAAATATCAGTGAATTCCCTTCTTCTCTTTCCATGGCTCATTTTGGGTAGCATAAATCCCAGCATATTTTACATAAACTAAACCTGTATTCCATTACAGTGGCGCCTCGGTTCTCAAACTTAATCCATTCCGGAAATTCCGTTCCAAAACCAAAGCGTTCCAAAACCAAGGCGCGCTTCTTTCCCATAGAAAGGAACGCAAAACGGAATCAATCCGTTCCAGACTTTTAAAAACAACCCCTAAAACAGCAACTTAACATGAATTTTACTATCTAACGAGACCATTGACCCATAAAATGAAAGCAAGAATCAATGCGCTGTACTATAAAATAAATAAGACAGTATCGTAGATGATAACAATTAAAACTATTGTTTTTTCTTTACCTGCACTGGTGACGGTCGTTGTTTGGATGGGGGGCTTTCATCCATTTCCGCAGCCGCACGATCCACCGATCCGTAGCTGAACTGGGTTCGGCACAGTCGCAAAAGCAAATGAACCGAAAAGCCCCAAAAACGAAAACGCAAAATATATAGCGAAAACAAGAGCGCCAAACTTAACCCGTTCCGGAAGCCCGTTTGACTTCGGAAATGTTCGGAAACCGAGGCGCGGCTTCTGATTGGCGCAGGCGCCCCGGAAGCAATAGCCGACAGCCGTGTCGGACGTTCGGCTTCTGGAAAACGTTCGAAAACTGGAACATTGCCTTCTGGGTTTTCGGCGTTTGGGAACCAAGGCGTTTGAGAACCAAGATACCTCTGTATACAGTCATACCTTGGGTTACATACTTGATTGGTTCCGGGTCGCTGTACGTAACCCGGAAAATGTGCTTTGTGCATGTGCGGATGGATGGTTACACTTCCGGGTATCGGGAGTTCGTAACCCGAAAAGTACTCAACCCAAAGCATACGTAAGCCGAGATACGACTGTATACCATTCCCCAGAATGCTTTGGTTATCTTGCACGTCCACCAAAAAAGGTTCTCCTACCCGAAAGATAAGGGACGCGGGTGGCACTGTGGGTTAAACCACAGAGCCTAGGGCTTGCCGATCGGAAGGTCGGCGGTTCGAATCCCCGCAATGACACGGCGAGCTCCCGTTGCTCGGTCCCTGCTCCTGCCCACTTAGCAGTCCGAAAGCACGTCAAAAGTGCAAGGAGATAAATAGGTACCGCTCCGGCGGGAAGGTAAACGCCGTTTCCGTGCGCTGCTCTGGTTCGCCAGAAGCGGCTTAGTCCTGCTGGCCACATGACCTGGAAGCTGGACGCCGGATCCCTCGGCCAGTAAAGCGAGATGAGCGCAGCAACCCCAGAGTCGTTCGCGACTGGACCTAATGGTCAGGGGTTTACCTTTACCTTTTTACCCGAAAGATAGCGCCTGCTTCTTCCCTCTCTCTTTCTCTCTCTGACTCCTTTTGGCTTCCAGCTGCCCATTGTGGCTTCCTCGGTTGTGACGCTCTACTTCTTGGAGCTGACGGACCTCTTCAAGCCAGCCAAGGTGGGCTTCCAATGTTACGACCGGGCTCTTTCCATGCCCTACGTAGACACCAACGAGGAGATGATCCCCTTGCTCATGCTCCTCAGCTTGGCTTTCGCGGCCCCCGCGGCCTCCGTAAGTAGCGTTCCGGCCTCTCCTTGCCTCTTGGATTTTTATTATAGCTACAGTCGGGAGAGGAGGAGGCTCTTAATCTCCGGGTCGTGGGTTCGGGTCCTGCTTTCCCATCCCCTCCAACGTTTCTCCCCTGAAAATAGGGATGTCCTATTCCATCCCCTCACATCCCTTGCCAACAAGTGGAGAAGTCGCCGGGAGGGGAGGGGCTTGCTCTGACCCCGCCCCTATTCCTTCCCTTCCTCTCAGATCATGGTGGGCGAAGGCATCGTCTACTGCTTGCAGTCCAACGTCAAAGGCCGCTCCAGCTCTGAGGGCAGCATCAACGCCGGCGGCTGCAATTTCAACTCCTTCCTCCGCAGGACGGTCCGGTTCGTGGGTAAGTTCGTCTCCGTCCTCCGAGCAATGATGTGCAAATGGCTTGAGATACCTGTTAGCTCCATAAATTACGATATATAGCATATATTCAACACAAAAAAACAGCGACAATTTGTTGCTGACAAAGGATGGCTGGACATATAAAGGGCCCTATTACCTTCAGGAGCTGAGGGCCGCATCAAAGCTCAATCTGGCCCTGTCTGCGGTCCTTGCTTGGCACCAGATACGGGTTTGGAGAGCTGGATAAGGACCCCACCACCAGGCTGGTGGGTTCTCCGCCCCTGGGCTCAATCGCGGCGGGAAACCAATCTCTCCGGCGTCCCGGCAGGTGTCCACGTTTTCGGTCTGTGCGCCACGGCCCTCGTGACGGACGTGATCCAGCTGGCCACAGGGTACCACGCCCCGTTTTTCCTGACGGTCTGCAAGCCCAACTACACCCTCCTGGGCATCTCCTGCGACGCCAACCCCTACATCACGCAGGACATCTGCTCGGGGCAAGACCAGCACGCCATCCTTTCGGCCAGGTGAGGCCGATGCGGGACGCGCTTCGAAAGCCGGCGGCGGAGCGTTCCCTGCCGGGACACCCGGGGCGGGGTCACCGCCCGCGGGGCCCCCGAATCGCCCGCACTCTGCACCCCAGCCTGAGGCAATTGCTCCTGTATGACATTTCCTCCCCTCTTCTTTTTCCCAGGAAAACATTCCCCTCCCAGCACGCCACGCTCTCCGCTTTTGCCGCCGTCTATGTGTCGGTGAGTTTCCAATCCCGTGATCCGCTGATAAGAATCGGCCGCTCGTTCCCGATCCAGGTTAGGGGGGGGTTGAGTATTGGGCTGAAACAAGCCCCCCCCCCAAAAAAAAATCTGGTTCCATTTCAGCCTTCGGCAGCAAGGGTGGCAAATTCTGCAATCTTTAAAATGATGTTTTCGAAATTTTAGCATATACTTTGTCCTTTCCCAACCTCCCTCCCTTGTTTTCCAAGGCGCGGCGAAAAATGTTGAAGGGCAAGACCTAATTGTGACGGCCCCCTTAGCTGTGCTCCCCCAACGGGAGCCCAAAGCCATGCCCCCAATGATTCAATAGCATCTCCACCCCACCCCCATTGTCCACCCCGGACACCGGGGTCCAGCTCCGAGGGTCTACTGGCAGAAGTTAAGTTACAGGGAACCAGGCAGAGGGCCTTCTCAGTGGTGGCACCCGCCCTGTGGAATGCCCTCCCATCAGATGTCAAGGAAATAAACAACTATCTGACTTTTAGAAGGCATCTGAAGGCAGCCCTGGACAGGGAAGTTCTTTAAAGTGTGATGTGTGTGTGTTATTTTCCATTTAGTAATATACAGGTGAAACTCGGAAAATTAGAATATCATGGAAAGGTTCGTTTCTTTCAGTAATTCAGCTTAAAAGGTGAAACTAATATATGAGATAGACTCATGACATGCAAAGCGAGATATGTCAAGCTATATTTGTTATAATTGCGATGATTATGGCGTACGGCTGATGAGAACCCCAAATTCACAATCTCAATTTGGGGGTTTTCACCAGCTGTGCCCCATAATCATCACAATTATAACAAGCAAAGGCTTGACATATCTCGCTTTGTGTGTCATGGGTCTATCTCATATATTAAACTCCAGTAGCTAATGAAAACAATTGCTTACATAAATGGACATTTCCACGATATTCTAATCTTTCGAGTTTCACCTGTACCTTAAAGTGTGATGTTTTCTTACCTTTGTTCACGATCCGCCCCGTCAATCTTTGCAGATGTACTTCAACTCCATCATCTCGGACAGCACCAAGCTCCTCAAACCCATCTTGGTCTTCGCCTTCGCCATCGCGGCCGGAATCTGCGGCCTGACGCAGATCACCCAGTACCGCAGCCACCCCATCGACGTCTATGTGGGTTTCCTCATCGGATCAGGAATCGCAGCCTATCTGGCAAGTCTCTTCTCCTAAGACGCCCTTCCCGGACTCTACCACTTGGGGGGGGGCACGGTGGTTGGGGGCACCCCGAGGCTGCGACCTCGCTGAAGAGGTCCACGGTGAGTCGGGGCCCGGGTGGGCGAACACGTGGGAATGTTCAGGGAGGCAGGAGTTGACGTATTGTTTCTTAATATCCTTCCTAACTTGCACTAGCAAGTTCTACATTACCGGCAAGCTTTTTCGGCAGGGGGCCGGTCCCACTGTCCCTCAGACCTTGCAGGGGGCCAGACTATATTTTTTTGGGGGGGGAATAATGAACGAATTCCTATGCCCTAAACTTGATGCAGGCCCTCAGCTCCTGAAGGTAATGGGGCCCTTTATATGTCCAGCTGTCCTTTGTCCACAATAAATTGTCACTGTTTTTTTGCGTTGAATATATGCTATATGGTAATTTATGGACCGAATAGGTATCTCAAGCCATTTGCGCATGTTGCCATGCAACCAGTCCATGCACAATGTAGGCATCCTATATATAGAAAGGAGCAAACCAGGGATATTTTAGGGAGCAGGCTAACAGGTGGGGCCCATCACAGGAGCCTACACAACACAAAACACTGCTGCTGGATGTAGGTTTTATTTTATTTTTTATCTTATATTTTGGAAATGTACACCCAGTTTTTCCCCCTTTAATTTTTTTTGGGGCCCAACAAGAGAGTGGGGCCCTAAGCTAGAGCTTGTTTAGCTTATACGTAAATCTGGCACTGGTCTTAACAGCTGCTGTCTGCTGCCCCCAAACAGGCCTACCACGCCGTGGGCAACTTCCGCGCTCCGACCGAGAAGGCCCCGTCCAACCCCCCCGCCAAGGACGCTTTGAGGGCCCTGACCCAGCGGGGCCACGACTCCGTCTACCACCAGAACAAGTCGGTCAGCACCGACGAGCTGAACCCGCAGACGCGGCTGGAGGGGATGAACCGGCAGGTCCAGCGCGAGAAAAACTCCCTGGGCAGCCTGAAGCGTGCCAGCGTCGACGTGGACCTCCTGGCCCCCCGCAGCCCCATGGGCAAGGAGAACATGGTCACCTTCAGCAACACGCTGCCAAGGGTCAACACGCCCTCGATGGACGACCCGGCCCGGCGCCACATGACCATCCACGTCCCCGTGGACGCCTCGCGGTCCAAGCAGCTGATCACCGAGTGGAAGCAGAAGTCCGTGGAAGGCCGGGGGATGACCTTGGCCGAGGAAGTGGCCCGGCGGGTCGGCTCCGATTGCTTGGTCGGAGAGGACGACGAACATATCCCGCCGTCGCTGTACCCCACCGTCCAGGCCCGGACAGCCGAGCGCGCTGCCATGGGTCCCCGGGTCCTCATCCAGCCGAGGCCCGGAGCGACCCAGCTGGTGCACATCCCTGAGGAGAGTCAAGCCAACGCCGGGGCCAACATTTCGCCCAAGAGCAGCTCGGCCGTGCGAGCGAAATGGATGATGATGGCCGAGAAAGGTTCAGCGTCGCAGAGGGTGGCCAACCCTCCTCGCCTCATGCAGGTCATCGCCATGTCAAAGCAGCCAGGGATGGTTTCGGTGACGCCCAAGCACTCAGAGACGTCCTCGTCGTCCACCAGCTCCGATTCCTCGCAGTACCGGTCCCCGTCAGAACGGGACAGCTCGAGCGTCGTCACCATCGATGCCCACGCGCCGCACCACCCGGTCGTGCACCTCTCTTCTGGGAACGGGCCGTGGGAATGGAAAGCCACCCAGAAGGTGTCGGACGGGACGGACGTTTACGAGCTCAACGACATGGGCAAGGATTTCCGCGGCTTCCGGCCGGCCAAGAGCGCCGGGGTCTCGCCGGGGTCGTCGGTCAGCGACATCGAGCAAGACGAGCCGCGCTACGGCAGCCTGGCCACCATAAACGTGGCGGCGGGAGTCGGGGGCAGCGAGACCAGCCCCGCGGAAAACATGCTCGGGGGGCCCAGCCGGGAGTCGACGCTGCGCCGGAAGCCGACGAGCCTGACGGTCGGCGAGAAGGACGGGCAGGCGGAGGAGACGGAAAACTTCTACAAGAAGATGCAAGCCCACCGGCGGTTCAAAGACTAGGTGTGCCGTGGGGTGCCGAAACGGGATTGGAACGATTCCTCCCCACATTTCCAAAAATAAAAATTGATTTCGGGCATTCGCCATCTCCGTGGCAAAGATCTCCGTTTACCGGGTGTGGAATGGTGGACATCCGGTGTTTACTTTGGGGAAGATGTGCGGACCAAATTTCTGGGATTTCCTGCTGTGTTTTAGGCAAGGAATTACCTGCCCCTCTTCTGGATTATCGCAGCATCCTCCGCGCAGGGAATCGGAGACATTGAGGGACCCGAGGGATATTTTTTCTTAAAAAAAAGAATACCCGACAAATTATCGGTGCTGTTGATTTTCAGGACAAGTGTAATTTATTCGTAACTACTGATTGTAAAGCCGACCAGAGCGGGGAGCCTGGCATGGGGTGGTTCAAACATTACGGAAGGGAATGGGCTGGGTTGGGCCACTTGGTACGATCTCCCATCACCCAGGAGCCCTGCCCTTTTGCAAAATGTGTCGTATTTGGGAAAGTCAGGTGGGTGGGTCACTTAGCTTGCAAGATTCAGCCTCCCCCGAGTGACGATCCGGAGACGTTTCCTTTGTCTCCAACGAAAGCAGGGAGGGAATCTGTAAATACCTGGGCTACCCAAAGGAGACAGAAGAGGAGGAGGAAGAAGAGATAAGTCTTGGGAAAGATAGGATTTTCTGGCTAGGGTGCCGGGGGAACAGAAAAGTCCGCCGTGCCTGTTCTTCCCTGCAGCGGCCAACGAGATTATACTAGGAGCCAACAAACGTGGCTTACCTGAAGCATTTAGTCTCCGGGGGTAGACTGCCCCTGTCCTTGGAGGCTCTACTTAGCCATCCTGGCTGTTGGCAGGCACCCCGCGAGCATCAGACGTCATAAGGTCGATATGTTTTGTTTGGGACTGGCAGAAGGGGGGCATTCCTGGGGTGCTGGATTCTGCCCTCCCCAAAGTGGCACAAAGCGAAGGTAGAACTAGTGGGGGTCGGGAGGGGTGGGAGAGACCCTGGTTGCCCCGTCCGGAAAGAAACGGTGGCTGTTATTAGTCACGAGGTTTCTGGAGCAGATTCCGCCGTGTCCCTAAGAATGTGATGGGGAGATAATATGTATTTTGAGGGTTTATAGCGTGGCATGACTCAATGCTTGAAGTAGGGAGGGCATGTGAAATGTATAGCCTTATGGGGGGGCCTGTGGGGTTGTACAGGGGGTGGCACCACCTGTTCGCATGAGATGGGTTTATTAACTGGGGTGGGTGGGGTGGGGAGGGAGGAGTGGGGCTTGATTTCGAGACGCGACGTCAAAATTGGAAGCTGCCACCGTAAGATCCAGTATTCATTCCAGATGTTTCCTTAACTTGGTTCCGGATGTCCTTAGACTCCAACTCCCATCGGCAGGAGCCGATGGGATTGGGAGTCCGGCGACACCCAAAGGCCACGAGGTTAGGAAGGCAGGTTTAGGTAGTTTGAGTAAACCACGGATCCTCTTGCTGCAGATGGATCCGCGGAAAACCCGAATACCCCCCTTTCACGATTATCCGTTACTTATCCTCTTCCTGCTCAGGCAAGGGAGTTTCCCGAAAGAGGAAATAGCCATGGCATCCGCCAATTTGACGGAATTGCATTTGTAAGCAAGCGCCTAATCGTTCCTAGCGGGAAAGGCTGTCCTTTCTTTGGACTTCGTTGTTAGGACAGCTTCTGGGCAGACGCTCGGAGGGTCCCTGTTTTCCAGGGAAAGTCCTGGGTATGCAGAAGCCGTCCTAGTTTCTGATTTGATCCCAGAACGTCCTGCTTTTCCTTAGGACGTCCCTATTTTCATGGGAGAAACGTTGGAGGGGATCGAATAGGACGTCCCTATTTTCAGGAGAGAAATGTTGGAGGGGATGGAATAGGACGTCCCTATTTTCAGGAGAGAAATGTTGGAGAGGATGGAATAGGAGCTGTACCCATCGCTATCCCGAGACTGGAGCATTGAAATGGGTTGGCCTGTTAGTCCTGCCCATTCATTTCAATGGGTCTGAGTAGGACTCAGTCTGTTTTAAAAGTGATGAATCCTCTCTCTCTATATATATATAAAGGTTAGGGTGGGTGGAGGGGAAGACAACCCAGGGCTCCCCAAAAGGCGTCTCACTTGGCTTCCAGGAATTCTGGGCCTCTGTTTCCGTAACGACGCCGGCTGGGTACCCGAGCCCAGCGGGCGGGATCCGCTGTCTTAAGGGGAATGTTGGCATGAATTTATGTCTGCGAGGAAGGAATGTATAACCTTATGGGAACATGATGGGGGGGCTGTTGTTGTTTTAATAGGGCCCCCCAACAAATGGCATGGGGAAGTGGTTAGGTAGAAGAGGGGGGGGTTTCCTTTGTGAAAGGTGAAGCCTGGGGAGAGATGGGTGCAAGATAGGCATAAAGGGCATTTATAAGGTTCCTCTCTCCCTGGTAATTTCAATTTCAAGAAGATGCATATCTGCGTACAACTGGCATGTGCCAATTTAAATGCGCCGCTGCAAACCTCCCCGGTCTTGCCGGCGCCGAGATTTGCAGCGCACTCACCAGCCCCGTAAACAGTTTTAAATATATGTAAATGGGGAAGGGGGCAGAAAAAAAGAGACTTGGAGCCCACCCCTTTGGAACACCCCTGAAATTCAGTTGTTCCGATGGGTAGTTTGCCTTCGAGAGATTTTGGGAAGCCTTGCTCTGTCTCCGAGAAATAAAAATTAATTGTGGACCGATCTCCTCTGGAAAGTGTGTGGTTTTCGAGACCATGATGGGGTCAGGGGTGGGAGCTGCGCTGTGTCACTTCCCCCCATTGGAGCCTGCTTGGGAATAGCTGCTGCTGCTGCTGCAGCCAGAGTGCTTTACAAGAGGCTGCAAATCGACTGCTCATGAAGAACAGATGGTGTATGTTAATAATAATTCACCAAGATGAGCTATGGGCCTGGTGTCTTTCCAGATCGAGGCAGCACCCCAAGTCAAAATCCACACTCGGCACACACCTCTTCATCGCCTTTGGCGATCCCTCGTAGCCGAGTAAGATTGTCTTCCATAAACACGGTATCTGAAGGAGTGTGCACGCACACGAAAGCTCATACCGAGAACAAACTTAGTTGGTCTCTAAGGTGCTACTGGAAGGAATTTTGTTATTTTATTACGGTTTTAGCAGTGAGTCCACAAGTGACTGCGGAGGACAATTCTGGATCCACACGTCCTTCCACAGTGGGGACATAGGTTTCTGGGCGGGAGTTGATCCCGGTGAGGGTTTGCCATGCGTGCCTTCCTCTTAGCACGTTTCTCCCTTGTGTCCTGAGTTCGAGTGTCTTCAAAACCCAAGACACCTCTGGGAAAGGCTGCTCTCCAACTGGAGCGCTCGCAGGCCAGTGTTTCCCAATTGTGTTTATACTACATTTTTAAAGATTTGCCTTGAGAGAGTCTTTAAACCTCTTTTGTTGACCACCAACATTACGCTTTCCATTTTAAAGTTTGGAATAGAGGAGTTGTTTGGAAGACGAGAATCAGGCATCCGCAGAACAAGACCAGTCCAACGAAGTTGATGTCGAAGAATCATCGCTTTGACACTGGTGATCTTTGCTTCTTCCAGTACACTAATTAGAAAATTGGAGTCCTTGGAGAATGCAGGAAATAAAGTAGAAAGGTTGCAAGGACTCAGGCCAGGGCGGCAATAAACGATGCTTTTCTCCATTTTTGTTGTTGAAAGTATAAAACAAATTCCAGTTACGATTGCTAACTCCAGGACAAGGCCCTGTTTCGTTTATTCCTCTTCAGCTGGAATAATAAAGAATCTCAAATTAAACTTTTATCTTCCGACATTATTATCCATTTAGTCATTTCTATCGAGACAATTGTGTAACAAGCATTTCGACAGCCATAGAAAGTTTGATCATATCAATATTGTTTATTGCCGTCCTGGCCTGGGTCCTTGCAACCTTTCCGCTCTTCCGGTACACTGGCGTTCGTTCGCCTGTCTTCCCAGGTGATGTGTAAAATATTTCGGAGACACCGTCGATGGAATCTTTCGAGGAGTCGGAGATGGAGTTTATAAGCGGCCCACGTTTCGCAAGCGTGCAGTAAGGTCGGTAGTACAATAGCTTTGCAAACAAGGATTTTGGTTTCCCTGCGAATGTCACCTTTGCACAGGTACGCAGAGCAACCTGAGAGCCAGTTTGCATCATCCCTGTGGGGAATCCCATGTCACGGCAGGCTATTCTGCAACCATCTCTTCTCTCTCTGCCTTGCTGTCTCCCGGGAGGTTGGCAAGAGAAAACACTTTCGCCCTTTGCGATTTACTCATTCCAAAGCAGCTAAGCCTTTAAAATCTCCTCGTCCAAGCTCTCTCTTTTTTTAATCTGGGCGCACAAAGCTAATTAGAGCTCAGCTTGGTGGCGAGAAAAAAACCAGAATCCTCTTTTTTTTCCCTCCCAGCAGCTGGAGAGACGTTAATGCCTGCCTTCCTCCTTCTCGGTTCTGTGCAGAAGAAATGGCCAAATCTGCAATATCCGGGTGGATATTCTGGGAAGGGGATTTCCCACCCGACCCACACACAGAGACAACTCGTAAAAATTACACGCCAAAAGCAGCTGGGATTCTGCAAATCCACAACAGGGCTTTCAGAGGAGGCAAAATCTCCCTTAATTCTGTTGTCATTCCCCTTGCAGGTTTCCCTGGGAGCAGGGATTGGTGGATAAACCCACTTCCAGGGAAGTACTCATGGCGCTACAATTCCCAGCACCCTTTAAGGGTAAAGGGACCCCTGACCGTTAGGTCCAGTCGCGGACGACTCTGGGGTTGCGGCGCTCATCTCGCTTTACTGGCCGAGGGAGCCGGCGTCCAGCTTCCGGGTCATGTGGCCGGCAGGACTAAGCCTCTTCTGGCGAACCAGAGCAGCGCACAGAACGCAGACTCATTCAGATCCCCCCACACCCACACCCGAAAACAGTACTCCTGTCTTGTCAGGATTCAACCTCAACCCGTTAGCCGCCATCCATCCTCCAACCGCCTCCTGGCACTCGCACGCTTGGAGGAGGAGAGAGCATTTGATGGGCATGTGTGGACTCTGCCACCCGCCTCCTTCCCACAAACCTTCCAGAGTATTTGGTGTCACAGCTGAGATGGATCAACATATATATTTAGCAAGCCAACATCTGGCTGGGGGCGGGGGGGGATTAACTAGGAACAGCTTCAGCCACCTGCCTCCATTCCTCTCGATTCAGGCCTCTGTCGCCAAAGATGCCATTATCTTTCATATTTTATGTACCGCTCCATGTTAAAAGGACACAGGGCAGTTGACCGTCGGCGATCAATGGCAACACATCGCCTGACAGGCATGCAATTTTTTTTTACAGCGATGCACAATATCAGCCCCGCAGCAAGAAACTCCGCAACCGCTGCAGAAGGCGGAGTGGGCTGTTATGCCGCTAAGCCCTACTCAGAGTAGACCTGCTGAAATGAACAGATCCGAATCAGACCATGCCTTGTATGTTTCCGGGAGGTCTTAATCGGACGCGGCTGGAGTCCCGTAAGTTGTAAGACGTACCCAAGTATCTCCAGGAAAGTAAGGAAGAGGAGGGATCCTCTGATGGTGCAGTGCCTCTTCCTACCTGGGTGGAGAATAATAAAATAATAAGAGATAAAAATAATAATTTATTACTCATACCCCGCCCATCTGGCTGGGTTTCCACCGAAAAACTGGGCGGCTCCCAACCGAATATTACAAAAATACGATAAAACATCAAACATTAAAAACTTCCCTAAATGGGACTGCCTTCAGACGTCTTCTAAAAGTCAGATAGTTGTTTATTTCCTTGACATCTGACGGGAGGGCGCCACCACCGAAAAGGCCCTTTGCCTGGTTCCCTGTAACCTCGCTTCTCGCAGGGAGGGAACCGCCAGAAGGCCCTCGGGAGATGGACCCCGGTGTCCGGGATGGAGATGCTCCTTCAGGTATACTGGGCTGTTTAGAGTTTCCGAGGTGAGCACCAACCCTTTGAATTGTGCTTCGAAATGTCCTGGGAGCCAATGTAGGTCTTTCAGGACCGGTGTCATATGGTCTCCACTCCCAGTCGCCAGTCTAGCTGCCGCATTCTGGATTAGTTGCAGTTTCTGGGGTCACCTTCAAAGGGAGCCCCACGTAGAGCACATTGCAGTAGTCCGAGTGGCAGATAACCTTAAGGTTACCAGATGTCCCTGTTTCCTGGGGACAGCCCCTGGATTTACAAATCAGTCCCCATGCAAGTTGAAAAGTGTCCCTGGGTGCATTGAAAAAAATCTGGTCACCTTAAGATAACCCCAATAATAATAATATAGGAGAGAGAGGTATGCGTCGAAATCATCCCTGTGGGACCCCTGACTGTTAGGTCCAGTCGCGGACGACTCTGGGACTGTGGCGCTCATCTCGCTTTACTGGCCGAGGGAGCCGGCGTCCAGCTTCTGGGTCACGTGGTCAACATGACTGAGCCGCTTCTGGCGAACCAGAGCAGCGCACGGAAACGGCGTTTCCCTTCCCGCCGGAGTGGTACCTATTTATCTACTCGCACTTTGACGTGCTTTCGAACTGCTAGGTTGTCAGGAGCAGGGACCGAGCAACGGGAGCTCACCCCGTCATTGTGGGGATTCGAACCGCCGACCTTCTGATCGGCAAGCCCTGGGCTCTGTGGTTTGACCCACAGCGCCACCTGGGTCCTGTTGCAAAGGTAAATGTACGTTATCTCCCCCCACCCACATGACCCCCAAGATGAAAGCAGTTTTCCAGCCCCTTTTCGAGTCAATAACGGAATTGAAAGAGACGGACAGCCCTCCCTCTTCCTTCCGCAAAAGCAGGGGAATGCAGACCACTGCAATTTCATCCTCAAGGTTGCTGTGACAACGAGGAAGAGTGTGCTAATCTTGTGGATAGGCAGTTTTTCTGCCAGCCTTAGGTGGTTTTTAATTCGAAACCTGATTTTGCAAGCGGGTGAGAGGGGGAAAAGAAGAGGAAAACAACAACCACAAGTCTAATCTCTCGGGGTCACGGGTTCGAGCCCCATGTCGGGCGAAAGATTCCTGTATGGCAGGGGTTTGGAGTAGAGGACCCCCCGGGGTCCCTTGCAACTCGACCAGCCTGCGATCCTGTGCCATTCGGCGGATCCCCAGGGGAAAAAAAATGCATTTGCTACGCGGCTAAGGTTGAACCCTGGGCAGGCCGAACGCTCCGCTCTTCAGGGCTGCGAAACTAAGGACAGTCGCTGGGGGTTCACGCCAACGAAGCAGGACATCTCCGTCGGTTAGTCTGGTGCTGGAGATGCCAAGGTTGCGGGTTCGATTTCGGCTGCGTAAAATCCTGCATCATGGGGTTGGGCTAGATGACCTTGGGGGTCCCCTTCCAACACTGCAGGTCTATGCTTGGCCTCTGTCGTTTCCTCCTACCGATAGAGAACCCACTTAAGGACTCTGTGAGGGCTCTTGGGTACCCCATAAAGGAAAGGGAGCATTTTTTTTTCTTATAACAAGAGCATGCAAAGATGTCCTCTACAGTATTTCCTGAACAAAATAATTTTTTCCCCTTCCAGTAGCACCTTAGAGACCAACTAAGTTTGTTCTTGGTATGAGCTTTCGTGTGCATGCACACTTCTTCAGCTATTTCCTAAATAACTCGTAGGAAAGATCTGCCTGGTCCAGCCTCACGTTTCACACATTGCGTAACCAGATATTGCATCTGGAGATTGTAGAAACTCGCTCGGTTCCCTCTTCCCTCCTCATTGCTCTTTCCTTTCGTGCCGTCTGCTTGGTCTCTGTCGTTTCCTCCTACCAGTAGGGAAGCCACTTAAGGACAGTAGACGGGCTCTTGGATACCCCATAAGTGAAAAGGAGCAGGTTCCCCCCAATAACATATTATATTATTATTATTGCTATTAATTGCTCCATTTATTGAGGATGAACAAATTCAGCGTGAAAGAGTGACTAATACTGACACCAGGAGGAAGAGGTTAGGGAAGGAGCGAGCATGTATCACCCACACTAAATGCTAAATGCGGGCACCCAGAGAGGGGGGGGCAGACGGATGGGGTTGCCATGGCAAAGCAAGACAAGAGCGTGGGAGAAAGAGGGATTTTGAAAGCAGCGGTGGGTGGGAAGGCATATAGCTCCGAGCTCAAGGGGCCCAAAACGCCTGCTGAGGTCTTCTAATAGAGGAGGGGGTGGAATAGATGAAAAGCTGTTTTATTTGGGGTGGGGGTGAAGAGGTGTGCCCCCCCAGCAACATCCCCCCGCCTCGCTTTTCCCACATCACATGCCATTCTCACGACTCCAATGCGATGGAGAGATGCTCCCTCGGCAGCTGACCTTGCCGTTGCCACGGCGACGGGTACCACTCCACCGAGCATCTCAGGCTCCTCCACCTCCCCTTTAAAGAGACTGGGTGCTTACCACGACACCCCGAGCAGCTCGGGTTGGGGAGCCAAGCTAGAAATTTAATGCAATTTCATTTCCATTTGACATGCAATTCAGGTTCCAAGCGGGTCGTCTCAACCCTGCCAGGAACAATCCGCAGATCTTATCCTTTTTTTAAAAAAAAGTATTTTAAAATTAAATTGCAAAAAAAGGGAAAAGTATTCCACATAGACAGTCCTATACGTTTTATTTTTTTGTTTTGTCGACTTCCCATTCCGTGGCGGTTTCGTTACAAACCCCCTTCGCTGCACCCTGTTGCTCAGACTTCGAATCCTGCTCGCGAATAAAGAGTTTAAAGAAACTGTAGAATCTTGTTAAATATTCTGGAAAAGGCTTCCCTTCTTCCACAAAGCCGTCATCGTTGGGTTCCTTTTTTGGCTAACTTTGTCAATTCCGCGCAGTCCGTCGCACTTTACAGTTGCAATCGAAATTATTCAACCCCCCCCCCCCATTGCAAATCGGGTTTATTATCAAAATTTGCAGGCTTTCAGCAGCTCGTTAATGTTAACGTTCAACGTTTTATTTGGTTTTCATGTGTCGGGATTGGCTGGGGCATAAATAAATTTTAATTATTGGCTTTAGATCGCTTGGGCCAGTGGCAACCAGTACAGATATCAGAGACCAAGCCTTATGTCTTTCTGCCCCCCCCCCGTCCATTGCTCGTGGCTGAAAAAGACCCCCCTCCCAGCCTTTTCTGCAGACAGCACCGAAATACGTGGTTCATGCAATTTTTCGACATAAAGGCAGTTTTATGTTCCTTGCTGGATAGCCCTCCACCCAACCCAATGAGAGCATCGGCTCGTTTATAGACCCCCCCCCCCCAATATTTGATGCGCTTTCTATGGCAACAGGGGACTTCGCTGTCCCGGGAAAGAGCTTGCTGGGAGGGAGGGAGAAACAAATAAGACAGGATTACAACAGCGAGCCCCCACCCCACCCCTTGTGCTTTTTCCCACTGGGGTTGCTATAGAGACCCCTGCAATGTGGACAAAGGCACAATCGCTCCAGACATCTGATAATTTAACAATTCATTGCCGTGCAGGGCTGGTTTAAAAAAAAAAGAATTCTAAAAAATAGCTGGACACTTTTTTTTCTGTGTGTGTGTGCGCATGGAGGGGGCTTTTTGCTTGTTCGCAAAAATGCATTTATCAAGCACCGGAGACTCGAGGGCTGCATTTCAACCTCCTTCTTTGGCGATCCCTCGTAGCCGAGTAAGATTGTTTTCCATGAAAACGGTCTTAACAGTGAGTCCGTACCCGTAAGTGACTGCGGAGGCCAATTCCGGATCCACATGTCCGTCCACGGTGGGGACATAGGTTTCCGGGCAGGAGTTGATGGTGGTGTGGATTTGCCAAGCGTGGCTTCATCATTAGTCACAGAATCTTTTGAGGCCATCGGCAAAGAGCGGACAGGAGCAAGGCAACCGAGAAGGAGAAGGTCTCTTCCCGACCTTTGCGCCGTTATCAATGGTTCCCCCTGGATTCCAGGGAAACCAGCTTGGATTCGAAAGCAAAACCAAGGAGACGACAAAAAGCCGCGTTGCAAAGGCAATGTGCGAGGCTTAACCTTCGCAAACCCTTCCACCCGGCAGAAGTAAATGTTAAATTTGGGGCCGGCACCGTTTTAATGCCACGCACCAAGAAAATCCAACGCAAGTTGTGCCAAGCAAAGACAGTCTGCACAATTTTGTCGGGCAACAAATGTACCAGCAACCCGGCCAGGATGGATCAGTCGGTAGAGCATCCGAATCAGTTCGAGCCCCACACTGAGCAAGTGATTCCTGATTTTACAAGGAGGATGGACTAGATGACAAGATACAACTCTACAATTATATGACTAACCAGTTTGTGTGTTCTCCTGCGCAACCGTATTCTGGCAGCAGGAAAACATCCCAGCGGTGGAATGAGTATACCTTGAAAGATTCCATCAATGGTGTCTCTGGAAAATTGTTACACAACGCTTGGGAAGACGGGCAAACTAATGTCTGTGTACTGGAAGAAGCAAAGATCGCCAGTGTCGAAGCCACGATTGGACTTCGTTGGACTGGTCATGTTGTGCGGATGCCTGATTATCGTCTTCCAAAGCAACTACTCTATTCCGAACTTAAGAATGGAAAGCTGGTGGTCAACAAAAGAGGTTCAAAGACTCTCCCAAGGCAAATCTTTAAAAATGTAGTATAAACACCGAGAACTGGGAAACACTGGCCTGCGAGCGCTCCAGTTGGAGAACAGCCTTTACCAAAGGTGTCCTGGGTTTTGAAGACACTCGAACTCAGGACGCAAGGGAGAAACGTGCTCAGAGGAAGGCACGCTTGGTAAACCCTCACCGGGATCAACTCCCGCCCGGAAACCTATGTCCCCACTGTGGAAGGACGTGTGGATCCGGAATTGGCCTCTGCAGTCACTTAAGGACTCACTGCTAAAACCGTTTTCATGGAAGACAATCTTACTCGGCTACGAGGGATCGCCAAAGAAGAACACCTCTAAGTGACTTCAGTTTTATGGTGGAAGTGAGCATCTTTCGGTGGGGCGAAAATGGGGCTGAGGAACGAAACCAAGGGCAGGGTTGCTACAGCCCCCCGTTTAAAAGTCTTCTCATTATAGCACCTTTCCCTCTCTACCAGCGGAAACTTTTAAGGAGAGAGAGATTCGCTGAAGATTTGCAGAGCTCCCCCCCATCCCCAGGGAAGCATGGAAATAAATGAATGAATAGATAAATAAATAAATAAAAGGTGTATAAAATGGGAGGCAGCTGGAATTATATTAAGGAGGGTGTGGAGTTGAGCATAAAACAAAACAGATTTTAAAAAAAAGGCACAATAACAAAAGTAGGAAAGAAACAGAAGCAAAGAATACAGAAGACATTTATTGAGAGCCAAAATAAAAAGAAGTACAGATAAGCCAATCGACTGCTTTCTACAATCCAAACAAGAAAAGTAAGTAATGGGCTACGGAAGAAAAGGTACTACGTTCAGTATAGAATAGTTTTAATTTTTCTTCTTTTTTTGCATTACATTTTTCCCCCTCATGAGCCAGGCAATGGAATTTCTGACGTGAACGGCAAGCCCTCCCCGCAATACTGAACCTGTAATAAGCTGGTTATCAAAATATACAATACATCTGTTTTTACCAAAAAAACTTGGGTTCTGCTGCCCCCTCATGTCTTACAACAGGTATAAAAAATTATAAATATTTACACCTTTTTTTCTCATTACTCACATTTACATGCAAAAAACAACAACACAGGATCGAAAAGGTGAACCCAGAAAAAAAAGGAAAGGTGAAACCCCTCTCCCCCCCCCAACCCAGTTAAACTTCTATATGCCTGTGTGCGTCTGAAAACATACCAACTCAACACACACGGAAATAGAAGTCCTCAAGGGTTTGCTGACTGATTCTCAAGCTATTCCTTAAAAAGAAGAAAAAAAAAAAAACCAACAACACGTCAGCAGGGAGAGAGGTTGTGATGTCCAAGCACGCTTCTAAAAATATAAAAACGACGCTCGAGACCATTCTTAACCAAGGTTCAGTTAGCATTTTTAAAGTGGTACTTTTGCTGGGCGCCGCTTGGGGGGGGGTTGTGCGGTGTCTCGCCGCGTGGTCCAACGTGGCCCCCTTCTTCCTAAATCAACCGACGTGGGGGGCATGCAGCAACGGACCCCCACGTCGCGTTGAACGAGCCACCCCACCCGAGACCCCTCTTCCCCCTCCGGAGCCCGGAGCCTTTAGAGCCGGGCGGAGGGGGGTGGCGCTCCCATTTCTCCACCCGGAGAGCGGCCGCCGACCTCGCCAGGAAGGCCGCCGGGCAGCGAACACCGTCGCGCCGCCAGCTACGGATCGGGGGGCAAGCACAGGCAGGGGAGACGGCCAAATCAACGCCCCCCGCCTCTTCCCCCAAGAAAACGTGCACAAAAGGCAGAAGGCAACGTGAAAGGGGTCGGACAAGAAAGCGGGGGCCGCCCGCAAGCTTCGGATCGGCCCTCGCCGCTGGCGCGAGATTCTTTCCAGCGGATGCCGTTTTTTGCTTTCCGGGATGGCGTTATTGCAAGCCCCGGGGAGGACCGCTGGCCGAGAGGGGTCTCTTCCCCCCCCCCTTTTTACGCAGGCAACCCAAGGACAAATCCTGACTCAAAAAAAAAACATCCACACACACCTCCAGCATAGATTGCATCCCCGTGATACTGGGATGGAGATATAGATTATTTTTTAAAAAAAGAAGATTTAAGACTTTTTCTTTCTTTCCAAAACCCACAGTGACGAAAGGGGGGGGGGGGAAGCAAGTCGTCCCAACAGATCCCGCGAAGCAGGGGACATGGGTGACTTGAGAGACAACACCACATACGCCAAAGAGGAAAAAAAAACGAACAACAACTTTGGTCCACAGTTTGAGGATCTATAACCCTGATATTAAGTACAAAGATTCTGGTTATCTTAAAAATCTCACATGAGCCGAGAGGGAAATGTAAGGCAACATTGGATTATAAAGAAGGCATGTATCAACACGGGAAAGTTGGAGGTCACAGAAGAATTGTGGTTTTTTTAGGTACTATCTTGGTGGAGAGGAAGAAAGCAACTTGCATTTCTTTTAAATAATATAGACGAGCTTGGATTGTTACAGTAAGATGACTCCTTTTAAACGTGGGCCCTTTCCCTCCTCTTGAAGCAACTGGAATTCGCTAGTTTAAATACTTCTTCAAAGCACAACGTTAATCTTCGGAACTGACTTCCATCTCGATAAAACTAAAATTACGTGCTAGGTTTCCCCCCCCCCCCAAGCTTACAAACGAAGAAAAAAAAATTACAAGAGTACAGGATACATGGGTAATAGAAAGAGCAGGTTTAGATATATTTATACCATCTATATATAAAAAAAAGTTATGCTATTGCATTTTGCATATATAGATACATACGTATGAATTAATTAGAATATTTGGTCAACTGGAAATATTGCTAGGCAAAGGTAAAGACTGCATCGTAAAACAAAATCATGGTAGGAAAGGGGTTAAAACAAGAAGCTGGAAACTACTAGTTTGAGATTGGAGATATATGCTGGTGGCTAAAGAGTGAAATCAGGAAGGTGGGGGTGGTTGCAAAGGAATATACCCTTTTAGGATGAGCCCAAAATTAAGATTCTGAACACAGATTTGGAGAAGCTGGCTGCTCTGGTTTAAGAAATTTAGTTTCCGCAGCTTGGGGAATACTTAATGCGAAAAGGGGAACCCCCTTCTCACTGAAACGCTGGCTGATGGGGTGAAGGACATTGCCCCCCCCCCATTCAAACACAAATACATTATTGGCCTTGTTTGCGGGCTGGAGGAAGCCCAACTCAATCTGCAAGTTAAGTTACGTTTTACGCAGAGATATATTAAAGGAAGGAAATGCGTTCTGCGCTTGCCCACTCACCCCTTGCAACTCTTAAGAATTTTCCCAATGGCTGCTGTTTCTCTCCCCCCCCCCCACTTCCCCCCCCAGAAAAGGTTTCTAAGGCACAGGATGCTTGATGCAAGGCTTGGGGAGAAGGGCTCCCCCCCACCCCAAAGGAAGGCATCTGTGTTCAGGGAAAAAAATTATTTAAGAAAGGGCCAGACTCGAGATAAAAAGGCATTGCTGTGAAGCTGGTAAGCTTTCTGCAAATGGGTGGGATTTCGTTACTTTCCTAAGGGGGAGAAACTCCCAGAGAGGCTTCCAACCAAGAATTGTAAACTTCTAAGTTGATGGTTATTGTGTTGTTGTTGTTTTTTTCTTGGTCAAATATACAGTCAACCCCACTCACTGCAAGAAAGGTTATAGCGACGTGAATCAAGAACCTGCATTTTCTTTTTATAAAAAGGAACACCCGGTAAACTGGTTTTTGTTTTTTCCATCTTTAAAAAAATAAAATCTGTTGTCTTTTTAAGGTCACTTCAGCTGCAATCTCTCTCTCTCTCTTTTTAAAGTGGCTTCTTTTTGTTTCTGGAATGACGGAAGTTGTCCCACCCCCATGCCGGTGGCCCAGCCCTTGGAAAAAAAAGACGCCGAGGCCGAGGCCACAAGGAAGGGTGGCGACGGCCGTGGCTTTCGTTTCGTTTTGTTTCTCAGTCAGGGTCCATTATTCTGCCGCATGGGCGCCTCCCAAAACCGCCTAGATGGTGGACTTCGAAAAGGAGACGCGCAAGTGGTGGTTTTCGCCGAGGTCGTGGTTGTGGAGGTCGATGAGCGACTGGATGGCCTCGTCCACGGAGCTCATTTGGATGAGAGCCATCTTGCGGTCTTTCCTGCCCGAGGAGACAAAAGCATTCTGGGTCAGAGAAGGGGAGCAGGGGGTCCGTGCACACAGGTATCTCACGCGAGATACCCGTTCAAGGAAGAGAGGGGGCGGAAGCTGGCAATCCCGGCATTTGTGGGGGAGCGGGGGGTTGGGCTGGATGACCCTTGGGGGTCCCTTTCCAACTCTGCAATCCTACAGTAACCGTCAGAGAGGGAAGGATGGCCGTTTAGCGGGCTGCCTCACCATGGAGTGTGCGGCGAGGCAAGCCACTCCATTTCAGCTTTTGTGATCTGGACCAAACCAAGGCTGAATTTGAAATGTGCCCCAAATCAGATCAGAGTACCCTAATTATCATCATCATCATCATTAATACCCCACCCATCTGGCTGGGTTTCCCCAGACACTCTGGGCAGCTCCCAGCAGGATATTAAAAACACAATAAAACATCAAACACTTCCCTAAACAGGGCTGCCTTCAGATGTCTTCTACAAGTCAGACAGTTGTTTATTTCCTTCAGATCTGACACGAGGGCGTTTCACAAGGTGGGCGCCACCACTGAGAAGGCCCTCTGCCTGGTTCCCTGTAACCTCGCTTCTCACAGGGAGGGAACTGCCAGAAGACCCTCAGAGCTGGATGGGGGAGGAGACGCTCCTTCAGATATACTGGGCCGAGGCAGAGACAACTATCAGGCTGGCCTTTTAGTGGGCTGCCTCACCATGGGACAAGCCACTCCATTTCAGCTTTCACGTTCTGGACCAAGTTATCCCGGCCACACTGCTCAAGATCCGTCAGGTAAAGGTTGTTGAGCTTTTTTTAGGAAGGAAAACCCCTCCATGTTTTTGGGGGTTCGGGTCAAAGTTGAGCTTTTTTTTAAGAAGGAAAGCCCTGTTTTGGGGGCTTCAGGGCAAAGATGTTTTTTTTTTTAAGGGGAGCCAAAGTTGCTGAGCTTCTTTGGGGGGAGCCAGTGATCTGCCACAGACGTCCAGTGATCTACCAGTAGATCACGATCTACCTGTTGGACATGCCTGAACTAGGGGAACGTTGGCGATCAGGTATGGGGGAACCTGTCAAAGAGTATGTTCCGTGCGGGGGGAGAGGGGAGAGAAGGAGCCTGCAGTGTCAATCACGCTGCAACTAGTTCTTAGGAAGAATTCCTGATAGTAAGAGCTGTTCGGCAGTGGGATTTGCTGCCAAGGAGTGTGGTGGAGTTTCCTTCTTTGGAGGTCTTCAAGCGGAGGCTTGACAGCCATCTGTCAGGAATGCTTTGATGGTGTTTCTTGCTTGGCAGGGGGTTGGACTGGATGGCCCTTGGGGTCTCTTCCAACTCTAGGATTCTATGATTCTAGAGACCCGCAGGCAACTGGCCCAGTAGAGATCCTCGTGCCAGGAAAAGGGAACACATTTCAGATTCCTGCTCTCAGAGGGCAATCTGCCTGGGCTCCAGGAACCTGGAGGCTCAGCCTGCATCTTAAATTTCCGATGCTGAGCTCATCGTCCGCCCAACGCAGCAAAGCAGTAGCCGGCACGTGAACAGGGATCCTGAGCCTCCCTATGTTACCAGCTTTTCTCCCGAGCGGCAGCTTCCGCAGGGCAACAAGGACCCACACTTACTGGAAGAATTTGAATCCTTTCACCATCCCGCCGTTACTGGAGAACAGCAGCTTGAGGTCGTCTTCGATTATCGAAGGCCTGCGGGAACAGGAGGGGAATATGATTAGGTCAAGTGCCGAGCTCTGGAGTTGCTTCACGCATTCAAAGGGCCCAATTCAAAAACCTCAGGAAAATCAACATGAAATTCACTGCTTGATACACATTGAGAATTTTTTTTTTGGGGGGGGGGAAGTGCAGTATTGTGGGTATGTGACCCCTCTAAAATTATCCAAAAATGTATCAAATAAATGCTGGAGATGTGGAGAAGCAGCGGCCTCTATGCTGCACATGTGGTAGACATGCAAAAAAATTGAGTTCTGGGATGAAATATATATGGAACTCAAAAAAATGTTTAAGGTTTCATTTACAAAAAAACAACACACACAAACACACACAGGCTTTCCTTCTTGGAGTATTAGGTCCTGATATACCAAAAAATGTATCCCAAAGCAACTCCTCTATTCCGAACTTAAAAATGGAAAGCGTAATGTTGGTGGTCAACAAAAGAGGTTCAAAGACTGTCTCAAGGCAAATCTTAAAAAATGTAGTATCGACACCAACAACTGGGAAACACGGGCCTGTGAGCGCTCCAGTTGGAGAACAGCTTTTCCCAAAGGTGTCCTGGGCTTTGAAGACACTCGAACTCAGGACACAAGGGAGAAACGTACTAAGAGGAAGGTTGGCAAATCCACACCGTGACCAACTCCCGCCCGGAAACCTCTGTCCCCACTGTGGAAGGACGTGTGGATCCAGAATTGGCCTCCGCAGCCACTTACGGACTCACTGTTAAGACCGTGTTTATGGAAGACAATCTTACTCGGCTACGAGGGATCACCGAAGAAGACGACGGCGACTTACGGAATATTGGAGAGGTGGAGGGTGGCGGAAGGGGGGAAAATGTTTTGGAAGTTCTTGGAGCCTGGCTTCTTGAAACGGTGGAGGGGGGAGTTGCCGTAGTCCTTGGTCAGCCCCTGGTCTTCCTGCCCTTCGCGGGGCAATTGTACCGTCTGGTGTTTTGACAGAGTGATGCGGATGGGCTTTCCGTGAAGCTTTTGGCCATTGAGGTGGCTCATGGCTGGAGAGAAAGAGAAAGAGGAAGAGTGTTAAGGAAACGATGGGGCTCTATCTAGGTTCGGAGGGCAGAGCAGACTGTGACGTGCCCCACAAAAGGTTTTTTTTGGGGGGGGCAAGAGGAAACGCTGGAGAAACAACCCCCCACCCCCTGATGCTGATCATAAGCTAGGGAAACAAACAGTCTGGCTCTGTGGAAATGCCCAGGGGCAGGGAATGGAAGGTGGTGGTTGCATTCAGCTAATTCTTACTCCCAGCAGACCCACTGAGATTAATGGACCAAAACTGGGTAGGAATGTTAATCTCAGTGGGTCTGCTTCAAGTAACGGTTAGCTCATTGCAACCCAGAGATTCCACTGTCCCCCACAACCGATGGGGAGGGAATAATAATAATAATAATAATAATATTTACCCAGCTGGGCTTGATTGCCATCCGCCATTTGAACCAAGGCGTTCTCTTTCTTATTAAACAAGATCTTCACTCTTTGCACATCACCATATACCCCTTGGGAGGAAGCAAGGGAAGAGGGGTGTGTGTGTGAAAAAAAGGAGGTCATCAAGGAAGAAACCCGCTTGCCTCTAGCCCAAAATTCAATCAAAATGGTAGAAGGGCAAGAACTCAGGCCACAGAAGTGAAATAATACTGGACTAGTAGTTCAAATGATAAAATTGTTTGAAACAATCTCTTCTGTAGATGGATTTACTTATAGAAGTTTGTATGTCAGATGAAGTATATACACGAGGACAGGGCCCTGTTTTGAAAATTCTTCAGCAGATAGTCTTAGAGTGGATCGAAGTAACTGAAGAGGAATCATTTGAACTACTTACTAGTATTATTTTACTTTTGTGGCCAGAGTTCTTGCCCTTCTACCATTTCCGTGTGAGCTTCCACCAAGAACTCCAAAATCCAATCAAGGCACTTCCAAACCCCCACATTGCTCTCACTCCCGCTCGAAAAGGTGGGTTTCGTTCTGCTCGGGATACATCTTCACCCAGCAGCAGAAAAAAAAAATGGAACAATCTTTAGGTGGAGTTATAAAACACATGTTTTATCTGGGACGCGGGGGTTGACCCCAAAAAGTCACCCGTGGAGCCTGGAGGGGCAATCTGCACATGCTCTCTCTCCCTGACCCAACGAAACAGGCATGCAAAGCAATCAAAACCATGCACGACGATGAACGAAACAAAAAAATGATTTAAAAACCGGGGGAGGGGGGCAAACTAAAGCTAGGGTACGCAAATAATAATTTAAAAAGCGTCCAACCGAAACGGCAAAACCCACCCCGCCGCCCCTTCCCCGCCCCAAAGCAAAACCTCAAGGTGAAATAATAACAACAATTTTTTTAAAAAATAAAAAAGGTAATAAATAAAGTGTGAATGATAACATACCGAAAAGAATAAAGAGGCATTGGGGTGTAACTCTCTTTAGAGAACAGCAGAGGAAGGCAGCGGAGAGACAGGGAAGAGGTAAGGAATCGGAGGGGAGAGCGGAGGTTGCGCAAATCGTCGACAACGAAGGAAAGGTAGAGTCCCCGCAGGAAATGGCGAAATTGGTTGATGGATGATGAAGTTTTCAAGATGGTTAATATTGGAGGGCAGGTTGGTTTCCGAAGAGCAGGAAGAGGTTTTTTTTTTGGTTTGTTTGTTTGTTTGAGGGGGGTATTTTTTTTAAATATAAAAAAATAATATATAAATATATATATATATTAAAAATATATTTGTTTCAAGCAACAACAGGAAGCAGAAGTACCGTGCAGTCAGTTGGCAAAGAAATTCCGGATCGGGGAGAAGGGAGGGGAAAAAAAATAAAAATAAAAATAATTGAGGGATGGGGTGGAGAGAAAAGGAAAAAAAAGTAGCAAAAAACATAGGTCAGTAAATACATAAAAGAAATATGTAGTGTTCCATCAGTAAAAGATTTATAGATTTCTAAAAAAACGTACAATACTTCGTTTTACAGAGGAAAAAAAACTAGTTAATAGGTTGTGGTTGGTTGGTTGTTTTTTTAATTGTTTTTTTTTTTTAAACCTAGTGGAACACAACAGTATAAAGAAGAGCACTTTACTTCAGGTATAACTAAGAGGGAGAGGCAGTATTGCAACAGAGGGATTCACAGGCAAGATGGCAAACTCCAGATCGTGACCACATATAGCAGTCGCGTGGGGTGACGAGGGAGGCAGGTGTTTCAAAGGGTCCAGGTGGTCAGCCTCCAGGACACAAGCTTCTCAGGGGGCAACAGGGGAAGAGCTCTCCAAACCAGGGGTAGGCAACCTAAGGCCCGGGGGCCGGATCCAGCCCAATCTGGCCCACGGACGGTCAGGGAATCAGTGTGTTTTTACACGAGTGGAATGTGTCCTTTTACTTAAAATGCATCTCTGTGGGGTATAGGAATTCGTTCATCCCCCCCCCCCCGCCCCAAATATAGTCTGGCCCACCACATGGTCTGAGGGATGGCGGACTGGCCCACGCATGGCTGAAAAAAGGTTGCTGACCCCTGCTCCAAACAAAGGGTGGGTTTGGGAGAAACGGCTGGTGGGGCAACCCCTTTAAGGGCCAAACAGCATGTCGGATTCCCCCTCCCCAACCCAAGGATGTGGGCTTGAGACTTGACCTGTGCCAAATTCGAGCCAGTTTTGTAAGCTTGGGTGTATGGACAGCTCAGCTTGAAGGAGCGGTAGGGGCCGCGAGGGGCCGGCACCTTCAAAATACAATCGGCAGCCGCTGGAAGAAGCCCATTTTCAAATTTGCAGGGGGATCGCCCACTTCCAATGGGGCCAAGCAGGCGAGGGGCTGGACTCGCCAACCGTTGACAGCACTGCCACTGGTGTAGAAAAGCTGGCTCAGTTTCCTTCCTTCTTTCTTTTTGGTGGGGGTTTTGCAAAGTTAGAAGCAGCGGCTCACCAAGCAAGCAAAGGGGCTGCTTTCTCCCCGAAGGTGTTGGAAAGCGGGGACTCTCGCCGAGTCTTTCCGCGGCATCCAAGTTTGAAGACGCATTGTGGGTGCAGAGCAAGGCCCTGCTTCAAACCCAGCTGGCGCCCATGCCAAGGGATAGATTCTAGAAGGCCCCTTGGAAGTTCAGTCTAGGGGGATAGATAGCCACCCCCAAGTGAACACCCCCTCACCAATGATTGGTGAAAGGACCTTAAGAAGTTCCAAGGATTTCGTTGAAATACATTTTAGGATTAAGCACTACAGTGGAACCTCGCTTGTCGAACGCCTTGGTCATCGCACGTTTCGGCTCCCGAAAACCTGGAAGTATCTGCTCCGGTTTCCGGAAGCTGGACGTGCCACGTGGTTTCCGTTTTGAGTTTCCTATTGCATTGGGGCTTCCACTTTCAGTTTTTGGTTTGCAAATGTTTCGGGAGTCGAACGGTCTTCTGGAACAACGGATTACATTCGAAAACCAAGGTTCCACTGTACTAGACCAGGCATAGGCAAACTCGGCCCTCCAGATGTTTTGGGACTAAAACTCCCATCATCCTTAGCTAACAGGAGTTTGCCCTATGCCTGTACTAGACTAATCATTTTAGGTAGGCCTCTCGTTCCCGAGACCACTTAACACCGGGTTCGAAAGACCTACATTGGCTCCCAGCACGTTTCCGAGCACAATTCAAAGCGTTGCTGCTGACCTTTAAAGCCCTAAACGACCTCGGTCCACTATACCTGAAGGAGCGTCTCCACCCCCATCGTTCTACCTGGACACTGAGGTCCAGCGCCGAGGGCCTTCTGGCAGTTCCCTCACTGCGAGAAGCCAAGTTACAGGGAACCAGGCAGAGGGCCTTCTTGGCAGTGGCACCTGCCCTGTGGAACACCCTCCTGTCAGATTTCGAAGAGAACAACTACTACTAGACTTTTAGAAGACATCTGAAGGTAGCCCTGTTTAGGGAAGCTTTTAATGTTTGATGGATTACTGTATTTTAATATTTTGTTGGAAGCCGCCCAGAGTGGCTGGGGTATAAATAAATTATTATTATTATTATTTATTCCCCAGATGTTGCAGGTTTTAATGCCAATCACCCCTGGAGACTTGGCCAAACTGACAGGGGACGATGGGGGGATCTGGGGGACACCACAAAAGGCCTGCCCCACTCAACCCCTTCAAGTATGGGAGGCTGCAATGATCGAGAAGGCATGCTTTCAGCATTCCTCCTAAGCCAGGGAGTTGCCTGGTGGAGCTTGCATTTCCCCTGAGCGCAACTGAGCTTTCCCCAAATAGCCACCAACTTGCTAAGCTGAGAAACTCCAGCGTGGGAACCTATCAAGTTTTGGCGAGAAGGGCCTCTGTGCTCCTCTGTGATTCGGCCGCACATGTGGGCTAGCCACCTGCCATAACGATACTGGTGGCTCCTGGTGGCGGTGGTGGTGGGGAACGGGAGGAGTCCCTCTGGAGAATACTGCCTCTCCAAACAGTATGCACAGATTAAGTTTCTACAACACTGATTATACAAGCAATGGAAAAAATAAAAAGGTCGAGGAGACGTTAGTTCACAGCTTCACTACAGGTATCAAGGTTTTTAGCCCAAAAGGAGAAGCTGGATGGATGAGGGAGCGTCAAAGGAACATACACGCAAGAGGCACGAGGAGCTGCTCAGCAATTCGCCTAAGGGACAGACAAACCCACGGGGCATCTCAAGTGGCTGCGTTGGCTTAGGAAGAAGAGCAAAACGGTTGCATCTTTTATCCACAGCCAAGTTTTGAGATCGGAGGGGCCGAGTTTAGCAGGCAACAACACGGCCGACTGCTGTCATGTCCTGATCACCCTCCTCCCCTAAAGACTCTCTGACTCTTGGCGTATTATGCCGTTTTCTGGTAGGGGTGTCGGTCACCCAGAGGCCATTCTGCCACCAGGCGGTCCTGACCCACCTGTCAAAAGTTGGCCTGCAGGGTTGAAGGGATGGATGCTCGCCTCCACTCTAAAAGAGGGCAACGTTCAGGGTTATCTCCACCCTGCCTCACAGCATCCCTATGCCCAAAATGATTTCTCTCTCAAGGAAGTGGATTATGGCGGAACAATTGGCTTATTGTTCATTGGACATTTCAAGTGGGTCTGTCACTGATTTTTACATTCTGTGGCAGAACCCCAATAACTGCTTGCTCTGGGAAGCGGTTTTACTGCTTAATTATATATTTTAACCCACTGCCCTGCTTTTTCCTGTGATTTGCATGCTCCTCCTAGCCAATGTTCTTTCCAACAGGCTCAAGAATTCAAGGAGATCTCTTTGGGCGCTCAACGCTGCGCTCTCTCTGGTCCGTCAATTCAGGGGAGCGACTCAAGGCCGACCACCCCTTCCATGTCCTCTTTTGCTAGCGAATGAGGAGAGGGGTTTCCGGTGGCCAGGGCTCGAAGGCCCATCAGGATGACGACCAAGGGTTAGTTCCAATGCTTGTGACAATCAGAGCAGACCCACTGAAATCTGGGGCACGACTAACTCACGCCCATTTGGAAAAGCAGGACTGGCACGTAATTCCAACTCTACAATTCTATGACAATGTCCGCTTTGCACCTGTAAGAAATCGGAACTCCCTCCCTACAAGTTCCCCGAGTCCCTAAGTTTTTTGTTTAGGCGAAAGCTTACACATACAAGTTGATGCTCATTTTACTCTGTAATGTCGTCTTAGAAAGAATACTTTCAGCTGTCAATTTTCACAGAACTGTAGAGTTGGAAGGGACACCTATCTGGGTCCAACCCCCTGCAATGCAGGAATTTTATTCATTTTGCTTTTTTTTAATTAACCTGCTTTCAAAGTTGATTTTTACTGAAAATTCTAGTGAGCATTTTATACTCTTTGTAAGCAGCTTGTTTTATTTGCAGTTCAGCAGGATACAAATTTTGTTAAAACAGATAAACTAAAATTTAAACGGGTCTACTCGGAGAGTAGAACTTAACTGGGTACAACCCCAACACGGGAGCGAGAATTGCTGGCAGCACCTCATGCCCTGAAGAAAGCAGCTATAGTGGACAGAAAAAGACACAGCAAAACAGATTGAAATTGGTTATTTTCCTATTCAGTTTTTATTTTATTTTATGGCGGTTCTCTCATCCATGTCTCTGCTTTGGAGCTTCTGAAACAACCAAAGTAAGCAGAAATCCAAGATTCTGGCCACAGCCTTGTCAGTTTCAAGCGGGGGGTGGGGTGGGGGGGGGCTCAAGCAATGTACACAACACATTGCAGTGACACCTGAATGCAATTTCACAGAAACCCACTTCAAAGGCAAAATGGGTCTCTGCTGAATTGCATCCTTTTTTTTTTACACAGAAAATACCAGGCTTCGTTTTTGTTTGCCTCGAGAGTCTCAGTTTGCAAGGCAGCCAAATGTTCCAACTCAAAAAAAATGGGGAAAGGGGGGGAATGTTAAAATGGAGCTTAAAAAACATTTAAAAGCTAAGGAGCGAAATTAAGTAAGGCACAACAACACCAACAACTTAAAAAAAGTGGGAATGTATCAAATGCATGGCAAAGGAAATATATAAATTGCAAAAGGTAAAATGAAGCTAAAAGCTGGCAGGGGAAGGGGAGGGCAAGGAATCGAGACACCCATGAAGGGGACAGAAGCAACATTGTCACTCCAACTGAAGAGTTCTTAAAAAAAAAAGTCATGACATGCCAAAGGGAGAAACCAAAAGGGGAGGATCTGTGCTATTGTGAGGTCGACCCAAGTAGAGACAAAAGCTTAGTGGGAGATTTCACATTTTGAATTTTTCGCTGTTGGGAGTGACAGCAGACCAGCAAAACCTTTGCGCTTGTAAGCAAAGGAAGAGGGCAGCGGTTTATAAAAGTTTGCACCCATGTCTCTTCTAAGTCAGGGAACCTGTGGCGATGGGGAATCGGGGGGGTCCAGCAATGTCCGGGGAGCGGCAGCTTCCCCCCTTGCTTTAAGTCACCCACTTAAGAACTACATCGGGCTGCCCATTCATCCCCCCCCCTCATTTTATCGCATTCCAGTTCAGAGAAAAGGAAAGGTGTTCGGCATCGTGACGCTTCAGCATTAAAAAAAAGTATTTCGTGAGAAGCGACCGGAGAGATAGGCGAGAGCAGAAAGTAACTGGAAGAAGCAAAAGGAAATAATGATAATAATAATAATAATAATAATAATAATAATAGATATAAATATATATATGAGATATTTAAAAAGTTGGACAGAAGAAGATTTTATTACAAGGCTTCCACTAACCTCGGCGTTCAAATTGCTAACCAGCAGGACGGAGTTCCCGGCCCCGGAAAGGCCGGGAATCGAAATCCGCCCTGCGGCTGCCGCTGCGGCCGCTGCTGACGGGATACCCAAAGGAGCAAGAGCTCCGTGTACATTGGGGACTGAGAGGCCTGGAAAAATTAAAGCGTATTAACCAGTGAATGGAAGTGTCCACAGCACACCCTCTGCCGACTCGCCGTGGGGCTGACCCACGGGTGCTTCTTTGGAAAGGGGTTTGCGTCTCGGTGCCCCCATCCTCCCTCAACGCATTGGGCGAAAAAAAGGGGGCACAGAGGCTCTCCAGTTCCGGCATTTGCGCTCTCGGGCTACTGGCAAGAGTTTGGGGGGGGGAGTAAGGAAAGACAATTTTTTCTCTCTCCTTGGGTGCTGCTTGGGGGGGGGGGAGGCAACCAGACAAGCTCTAGGTGTGCCTGGTTTTCGAACCGGATCTGGCAACATTCCACAGGCTTATCTAAAGCAAATAAATAAATAAATAAAATTCCACCACTGGGGAGAAAAGCAGGGGAAAGGGGAGGGGGGGGAAACACACACACAAAAGCTGTGCATTCCTAAGGGATCTTTTCCACCAATGCATGCCTGAAAGTGCCTCATTCCGTCGGATCATGCACATACCAAACCACAGCTGTGTGCATTCCAGGCATTTAAAATATATATATATATATGTGCACATATATATTCTACAAGGGTTTCGTTTTCAGAAGGGCGCCTTTCAAAAGCAGGCACCTGAATGCCGGCTTGTTTGAAATGCCCCCTTGCGTGTTACCACTCGTCAAAATTCCTCGCTCGAAACACCGAATGGCACGTTTTACCTCTTGTACGCCACAGCAGACAGATAAAGAGAGGAGGGGTGGCTGGTTCTGCTGTTTTTCCATGGGATTATTACACCACGGGCAGTTGAGAGACGGGCACAGGGGCCGAGCATTATCAATATATGCGCCCGGACACACGAACCCCCGCCCCCCACCGACTGCTGTTATGTGCAGCAAGCTTCAGAAACAAAAAGAACCTCACCCTAGATTGCTATAGGGAGGCCTGCCTAGACACTTACACCTACTGCTACTGGGGTCCTTACCCCCCAAAAGCAGCAGTAAATCTCAGGACGGTCTTGTGACCCTTCCCACCCTCCAAAACTCTCCCCTCGATAACCCTGTAAAGTGCTTCGTCCAAACTTCCTTCGGCCAAATATCTGTTTGCTGCCGAAACCGTGCAACCTGTACAAAAGCCGAACCCTTAGCGGTTGGCAGAGTACGGGCAGGATCGTACCCACAAGGACGCTGGCATGCTTGGGGGAATCTCCCAGATTCTGCAAGCGGTACAAAAAGGACTTTGGGGAAATAGATGGGAGCCCCTGGCTATGGAATGCTGAGCATCTGTTGGGGAAATACAGATTTTTTTGGGGGGGATATCCTGGAATATGCTAGCTGGCACCCCTAAAAAGGAACACCCCATGCCACAGCATTTTGCCCTGGCTTCCCCCTGGAGCTTCCTTAGTTTGTGTTGAGCGTCATTCTAGCTATCTCTCCTTGCTCATTTTGGATGCCAGCTTAAGTATTCACTGGGCTTAAGTCTTCACTTCTGCACGGCTCCTACCTACCTCCTCTTTGTGAGATCAGTGTTGGGACATAGAAAGAGAGGAAACCAGCACTAATAACCAAAGAGGAAATTTGTCCCATGGGGATCTTCAAGGATGACAATTAAGTGTAACCGGATTGGAGTGGAAGCGTTAAGTTTTTTTTAAAAAAACAACAACAACGCCAGGGGCTCAAATGCTGAAGCCCCGAGGTCTGCCTAACGCAGATTATGCTCAAGGACTTTGTAATCTCTTCCTTTCCTCAGCTCCCCATACGGGTCGCCCCATATCTGCTGCCTGCGTTTTGGACTCTTACAGACCGCAAGGGCGAAGGGGAAGGAGCTGGCGGCGTCCGTACGGCAGAACCGTGCGAGTGGCGTTTGGGAAAAGGCAGCAACCTTGAGAAGGAACAGTACCTGCAGCTTGAGGAATCGCAAAAGCGGGCGGGAAGCCGGCCCCTGTGTAAGGATTGGCAGAAATAATCCCCGGAGCACCTACAAAAATAAAAAAAAGAACGAACAAGGGGACCTGTTATTTAGATTTGGTACGGATGCGTGCATTAGAAAGGGGCGGCAAGAATGATATCGCAGCATTACAAAGCAGCATTCTGTAAGTGTCATGCAAGCTCAAGGGGGAAACTGCTCCCCCATCAGTTCTGAGTGCCTTCCTTGGGAGATCCAACAAAACGAACCTTGTCTCAAGAGGGCCAGAGGTTAGCCACCCCTGCTGTAAAACACTCAAAGGCATCTTCATGAGGGGGAACAGAAAGGGCCCTTTGGTTGCTTCTAGACAGTTGTATTTGCTGTCTTGTGGTGGGGATCCTTCATCTAGTAGTGGTGCCTTTTTACCACTCCCCCCCCCCCTTTGCTAGTTCTCAGATGGCAGAAGCTAAGCTACGTGTGCTTAGGTAGCACAGGAAAACAACAGTTTGCAACTCTCTCTCTCTTGCACTGAGCATAGCCACAACTTTACTTATATAAAACTAAGGCACATACATGGAGTTTTAATTACAGTCGTACCCTGGAAGTCGAACAGAATCCATTCGACTTCCAAAAGCACAGCTTCTGATTGGCTGCAGGAAGCTCCTGCAGCCAATCGGAAGCCCCGCCAGACGTTTGGCTTCCAAAAATAGTTTGCAAACCAGAAAAGTCACTTCTGGGTTTGCGGCGTTCGGGAGCCAAAACGTTTGAGAACTAAGCTGTTCGAAAACCAAGGTACGACTGTATTCCTAGATTCCTAGTGTCAAAAATTAAAGGGCGTTTCGCATTAAAGGGTCATGCTTCCTACAAGGTCTTTTTTGTTGGCTACCATGAGATTAGGATACTGGACAAATCCAGCAGGAGTCGACTCTTCCAAGCCGGACACGGAAAGGGGACTTGCAGCAATAGTCACTTTTCATGCTTTGCTATGGCGATGACTCTGTTCAACCACCCTGCAAGGTAGGACAATTACTACTGCTGCTAAGACACGCAGGGAGAAAAGGGCTGGAGTTGAGAGCAGCTTTCCCAGCCTCTGAATCTACAGCTAAGGGGAGATTTGGAAAACTCTTCCCAGTTCATAGCACGTGCCCTAAGCCAATCCCCACACACCCCATCACACACCCCAACCCGCCCCTCACCGAAAGCAGCTGCCATGGTCTGGTCGAGGGAGGGCTGGCTGTCTCCAGAAGGCAGATCTGGCCGGGTATAGTCCCTGCTCTTGTCGTTGTTGTACTTCACGTTGAGGCTGGTGAGCTTTGAGAAGTCAATGCGGAGTGTGCAGCAAGCGTTGTAGATGTTTTGTCCGTCGAGAGACTGCCGGGGGGGGGGGGGGACGAGACGAGAGGGAGAGAGATAAAGAGCACGGGTTAGGTTCAAGCCAACCAGGGTGGCTTCAGGAAAAGACCGCCACTTGTCCAGGACGCGAAACTTGGGGAAATAATCGAAAGCGAATGCCTGAGGAGCGCATTTGCACTCTCTGTAAAGCAGTGCTTGAGTACATCCCCTTGTCCCCGATGAGGAATTATCCTTGCTAGGTCTCTCTGGGTAGATGATTAGGGAAAAAAAGAAACACACCTTTGCAAGGTGGGAGCCCAACTTCATAGCCTGCATCTCTCCCAAAAGACTATGTGCTGTGTGCGAAATGATGAGGCCATTTCCCCCCTTCATTCCGTTTTCAACTGAAACCGTAACATTCCACGTCTCATTTACAAATTTGCCTGTGCCATTTAGACCTCTTATCTCCGCCTCTTATAGGTAACTTAGCCGCCACCAGCATCCTGCAGGCTTGCAGTTCACACAAACATATATACATATGCAGAAATCAATGCCTTATCTTTGGCCGGTCCCCATGTTTGCTTCCAGATGGATAGAAGCACAACGGCCCAAGTTTGCTATTAAGATAAAATGACACCGATTCTAAAAAACAAAAGTGATTTATAGTTTCTGAATTTGCATGCGGTCTGTTGAAAACATCTGGTGCGCGTTTTAGTTGCCAATTCAGACCTCGCAATCGACTAAACCTTGGCTCCATGAACCCTTCTTTAACGGGATGCCCGGATTGGGCGAAGCAGCTAGCCAGGGCTCCCAACCTCCTGCCTGCCAATTCAAACTTCATAGAGCTCTTCTCTGGAGACGCAGCGGCGTCTAAGACTGTGCCTGCAACATCTGTGGTGCTGTTGCTAGCATCTGTGCATCTCGAGAGACAACGGAGTGTACCTAGTGACCTCCCCCAGTGTAGTGGGCTGACCAGACAACAAGACCCACCCCCCTTGGCCTCGCTGATGTGGTCCAAAGGAAAGCAGAGCAGGACATTTGTCACTGGCTTGGCTGCAGAAGGAGCCTGAAGGCAGCGTACAAGGCACCGTCCGGACTCCACTCCAGATTTGTGTGTAGTTTACTCCCGGAGCATTTCCGAAGGCAGCGGAGGTTTAAGATAAGCATTCTCCCCCTCCAAGATGGCCTGCCTTCCCAGATTGACAAGCCCCACCTGCCCCTCACTTCCCTCCTGGCCAACTCCCAAGAAACTGCAATCTACTCTCAGAGTTAAAGACTGGCAGTGATCTACCCCCTTTTTTGGGGTTCAGGGCAAAAATGTTGAACTTTTTTTTAGGGGAGTCAAACTTGTTGAGCTTCACTGGGGGGCAGTCGGTGATCAACCACAGACGTCCAGCGATCTACCGGTAGATCACAATCTACCTGTTGAACGTGCCTGCTCTACAGCATGTGCAGAAACCGCCTTCTTGCCTGTTGGGCCCACTCTTGGTCTTCTCTGCTCACTCCTCCAGAGCCTGTCTTCGCATGCAGGGGAAGCCCCTAACTCACCGAGGGTTTAAGACCCAATCAGCTCCCCTCATCTGGTTCAGCTGGCCAGTCAAAGCTATTCCCTGGGTGTGGCCGGTTGCATGCTGACAGCTTCCAGGAGCCACGGGTGAGAGCATCCATGCTGCATGCTTTACTCTGCTTCTTCTGAACATGCTTTCCCTTGTGTTGTGGCAGATTCAAGACCGGAAGGAACCGCACAGAGCAGGACTCACCAATTTGGCGTGCTGGGCGCTCATCGGGTCCGCATACTGCAACAGCGCCTGGAACTGGTTGTTCTTTGTGAAGGTGATTATTTTCAGCACGGTGCCAAACTTGGAGAAAATCTGTGCGGGTGCAAAACAGAAAGTTGCCTAAGTAACTCGGGAAGCTGCGTTTTTCATCAGCCAAGACTGAAACTCCCCATTTTGAAAGGGGAAAAGCATGAAAGCAACACAGCAGGAAGGCCGCAGCTGCTATGGATCTGCCAATTTGCCCAAGGCGCTTATTAAGTTTCATAGCAGAAAAGAAAAAAAAAATGTAAGGAAAGCTCTCCCAATTTGCCTCACCAGGCAGATCAGAGGCCCCAAAGCCCCAGATTGAGCCTGGCAACTCTAGAGGGCAGCAGAGGCGTGTTGTAGGGAAACCTACAAATCTTTCTGCTTCTGGAGTGTAGTGCCTCTGCCCGGGCATTTCCTCCAGCGCTTATAGTGTCTACAGTGAACAGCTGGAGGCTGGGCTCTGTAGCAAGGGCAGGAAATGCAGAGCACGTCACCCACAGAGGCTTTTGTGACTTTTTAAAACAAGAGGACCACCCAGAGCAGGAAGAGACCTAATGGCAAATGGGGCCAGGGAAAGGAAAGGGGGGGTGAGTCGTTTCCCATCTGACAGGAAAGGGAGTTTTTGCATATAAGCAATGTCAAGTGCGTGCAGCTGAGATGGGAGCCCTTTGCACCCTATCTGGGAGAGCTGAGCGAAGAAGCCAAACTTTGCGCAAGGAGTTATTGCGTCACAAGCAGCTTCAAGCACGGTTAACTTTTGAAAACGCGTTTCGACCTTCAGACTGGCGCTTTCAGAAGCCTACACCTTGCTTCCCCCCCCCCCAAAAAAGACACAGCCAGAGAATGCAAGCTCAACTCCCTCTGTTCTGTGTCCTGAAAAGAAAGAGCAGAACTCTAGGACTTTGCACCCAGCGTTAGTCGCAAAAAATCAGCTGAAATTAAAGGGCACGCCTTACTTAGGCTCGTACACGTCAACGGGCCTCGTTGGAGACAAATTTAGTTGGGTGCCAGGCTCATGCGGTCATGCACAGGCCTCTACGCAGATAGCAAGACTTGCAGGCCATGGGAAACAGGCCCACAAACAAAAACTCAAAAGTGGGCAGACAAAAAAAGAGCTTTCTTCGCCCCGCAGCCACATTTTCTCTTCAACTCTCTTCCCTTGTGAGCCCCTACATGGCCAGAACACCAGGTGATCTTTTGGCCAGCAACCATCTAAGCCTATTTCATATGAGCTGTCGGGAGGAATTTTTTTAAACCCCGGAATCTCTCACCTGATGCAGGACATCCAGGGTGACGGGATAAAAGAGGTTTTCCACAATGATCCTCAGGACCGGGCTCTGCCCAGCCATGGCCATCCCAGCATCCACAGCTGCAGCGGTGGCAGACAGCGCGAGGTTCCCGGACTGCACGGAGTTCACCGCTTGCAGGGCTGCCTGAGCGCGCTGTGGAGCCAAACGTTTTCAGTACGTTAATAAGCAGAGAGGTGGAAAGAGAAAGATGCGAGCGCTCACTCGGCTTCAGAATCATGTTGCGCCCCCTGTTGAACAGGACACTGAATGACAGACAGACATGCAGGTGGGCCTTGGGAATCTGGCATTTAGCCTGAAGAGAGGAGCGGGGACGATGACAAAGATGTTTTCCTCATCCTGTACACAAAAGGACAGGGACCCTGCAGCACTCGAGATGCTGTTAAGACTCCCAGGAGCCAGCCAATGGCGCGGCTGACGCGAGCTGAAGTCCAAGCAACACCTGGAGGGCCACAGGTTCCCCTGCCCTGCTGCACGTTGAGTGCGAACTCTTCCAACAGCCACAGGTAAGACATTAACACCATCTATTTGTAATTCATTGAAACCGACGGCTTCCAGGGTCGGCATGCCCTGCTGCAACCAGAATGGAACATGCACGTTTATACACTTTACCATGTTGTGAGCCACAGAAAAATAAGCGAGACCTCAGTTCAAGTGTGGGTTCGATTCAGCTAGGTTTCACTGAAATTAATGACTGCAACTAACTTAGGTGCATTAATTTAAATGGGTAAACGTATTGTTGGACAGAATCCTTTGCTTCCATTATAAACTCACTAGGTCACCCTAGGCAAGCTACTTTCAGCTATATTATACCATTTCTGTATTTAGGTAGGAGTGCAATGTTGATCTAACCTACAGGGTTTTTTTTGTAATGCAATGTGGTGGGTTTTGAGCACCCTACAACACTAGAAAATGTGAAGGAGCATCATGAAATGATAGGTAAGGTTAAAAAAAAAGGTAAAGGACCCCTGGATGGTTAAGTCCAGTCAAAGGCGACTATGGGGCTGTGGCGCTCATCTCGCTTTCAGGCCGAGGGAGCCGGTGTTTGTCCACGGACAGCTTTCTGGGTCATGTGGCCAGCAGGACTAAGCGCTTCTGGCACAACAGGACACTGTGGTGGAAACCAGAGTGCACGGAAACGCCATTTACCTCCCCCCTGCAGTGGTACCCATTTATCTACTTGCACTGGCGTGCTTTCGAACTGCTAGGTTGGCAAGAGCTGGGACAAAGCAATGGGAGCACACTCTGTCGTACGCATTTGAACCGCCGACCTTCCGATCGGCAAGCCCAAGAGGCTCCGTGGTTTACACCACAGCGCCACCTGCGTCCCTGCTAGGTAAGGACTTCAATCTGATCCAGAGTGAGTATTCTTAGTACACTCTTCCCTGCCTTACTTTACTTCACTGGGCTACAAACAAATCATGTACACCTCTTCTCAGCAACGCAGCCGTCGCTCGTCTCTTTCCTCGGCAAATTTAAATACAGCCGAGGACACAGAACATTACCCCAAAGCCCCACCGTTGCTTGAACTCCCTGCTCACCGCCTGGTTTGGAGAGTTGTCCGTCTTCAGCTCTTTGTGGTTGGAGAACTGGATGTAGATGGCCTGGCTCCGAAGGACAGGAGTTACTGTGGTGTAGTAGCTAACCATGGTGTTAGCTGCTTCCTCCGTGTTCATTTCTATGAAAGCCTAATTGAGATCGACAGATGTAAAACACGTGCTGCATCAGCCTTAAGTAATCTTAGCCCAAAGGATGCAGTCAGGTTTCTGAACAAGTCATTCCTTCATACAGACAGAGCCCTTAAATACCAAATCACAATCTACTCTAATTTGGGCATATTTAAAGGGACATTAAAGTTGTGTTTTTTTTAAGGACCTGGTAGGCCTCATAGCCGTCCTACTTTCAGCAGTGCTTTCTGACTTGAGGCAGCTGTTGTAATCTCTGATTCAAGTAGAACTTCGAGACCCAGCAATTAGGATCCAGTTGCCATCAATTGACAAGAAAGATCCCTAACCCGTTTTTTTAAATGAGTGAGGATAGTGGCAGGTTAGTCTTCAACCAAAAAATGAAGCGAGGTCCACAGGCTGCATGTGGCTACCATTACCATTGCCTTTGCAAATCGTGTCTGAATTAAGCATGAGCCAAAAAAAAAAAAGGCACCCAGGCATCATGAGGTAGCCTCGCACAGCTGCTGCCTCCAAGCCCAGCCTCCACCTCAGCGCTCTCCTTCCTGATCTGCCCTCTTCCACAACCAGCAATGCATAGCTTTTATTATTTATAAATTGCTCTTCAGCGTTTCCATTTTCTGGGCAGCTTGCAAAACCAACCCCGGTGGGCGAGAGCATTTACGTGAGCCTAGGCAAGACATTTTACCCAAGAGCTTCAAACTAGGGACGTCAACAACTAAGCAAACAACTTTATACATGCAAGGGATGTGACTGACTTCCAGTCCCAAGGAAGTCAATACAGTCTCTTATCGAGTATCTCAAATTATCAGGTTACTGTTTGCCACTCACGGGAGAGAAAACCACAAGCCTGGGTTCAGACATAATGTTAAGCTAAGCCATAGCTTAGCCCCAGGTAAAAGGACTAGAGTAAAGAGTGCTGTGGCCAAGATTTTTGCTCCGAGAATCTGCATGTCTGCTCATTCCCTAGGCTATTATGCCTTCCACTTTACAGCCAGTTTGAAACTTGGTGGCCTGCATTTGAAACTAGCTCCTTTATGTTAACCCAACCGGAATACGGTCCCTAAAATTGATATAAGCCCGTTTCTAGGCCTGCTTAGGAAGGAAAATGCCGGCCATCTACGCAAACGGTTTCACTCCTCCAAGCAGCTGCAAATCAAGCTATCGATTTGAAGGCTGAAACTGAAGCTTCTGCAGCTGAAAGTAAAGACTCCTATGGCGCAAGCTAATCACTTCTGCCCAAGTTAAATGGCTCCACGTGCACATACATACCTGATTCTTCCCTTTCAACATCAGTAGGTTAGTGACCTTGCCAAAAGGCAGCCCCAAGGAAATCACTTCGGCTTCCGTGACGTCACTGGGCAGCTTGCGGATGTGGATCACTCGCGACGGGATTCCTGCAGTTCTGCTGTCACCTTTGAACTTCTTGCTGTCGTTTCCATTGGCTGGAAGAGAGATCCGGCAGGGGCACGTTAGGTCTCCGGGGCAGTCCCTGGCAATTTCCTCGCCCATGGCAGTCAGATTGAGGAGTCGGGAAATGATGTCACTTCCTAGCCAGTTTATAACACTTTTCCGGTCACCATTTAGACCAGTGTGTATTAGAACCAGACTGCCCCAGTGGCTGTCTAGTATGGCTAGCTACTCCAGCAAGGCTGGGCAACGTAAGCATAAAGTTTAGCAGGCACACCAAGAGTAATCCAAGGAGGCCCTACCTCCTCTGGGGCTAAAAGGTAGTAAGTGAGCACAGGAGACACCTCTGAGACTTTCAGAGCTATTACACTGATGCTGTGGCCATGCAAAACTGCCCCACCCAACCCCCAGTTTAAGCCAACCCCTAGAACTCCACCCACCGCATGGGTTGAGCGTAGCTTCTTGCTGGCAGAAGCGATATAACCAGTGCAGCCAGTTGTGCCTTTGAAGATGGCTGTGCACAGCCTGAGAAACGTGCAAGCCAGCTGGTTACACAACCAGGAAAAACTTTTATGAATCCTTTCATATCTTCGCGTTCTTAAAACGCACAGCTAGCCTGCATTGTGACCCCTTCCCCTTCCAAATGCAGCTAGAAGAGGGGACTTGCTCAGCGGTGGACGCCACATTGCAGAGATGATACAATCTGGACTGACTGTGGCTCATGTAAATTTCAATTGCCTGCCATGCAGATTAGTTGCCAGAGGCCTGACAAATGCCAAATTAGGTTTGGTGGACTAGCAAACTCCTTGTGCTAACCGGCTTGGAGGCTACTCGAAACAGTGTCCCTAGGACATGGCATATTCCCCTAAGCCCCTGCTGTGACATCTAACATAGTGCCACGGTATGCTTCTTGCAAATGGCAGTGTTCGCACCAGTGTCAGGAATGAACGACGTGGCGCGTGTGGTTCTGCACATCACAGCAGTGGTGTGGGAGAAGGACGCCTCTTTTCAAGTTGGCTCTGTGCTCTCAGCAACTTGCGGCGGCCAATCCTTTTAAAATTCCCACCCTTGCAAATGTGATGCGGTCACCGAAATGGGATTTTAAAGCAACACTGAGATCCTGAAATTTGCTACGGTAAATTTGGGCCCGTGGAGTGCCAAGAAGGGCTTTTGAGTTGCACCCTTGCAACGCTACGCCGACTGGCTAACCACAAACTTTAACCGCTTCGCTAAGGCTTTCAAATCCACAGGCGACCTGCCCAGAAGCCTAAGGACACAGAGCGGGACAGTGGGAAAGCAATAATACAAGGAAAGGAAGCTTCTGTTTAAAACCGAGGCCTCGTGGTCTGCCAGCTGGTTTGCCAAACGCCAGCGCAACAAGCATCGACGGCTTCTGCAAAATGCTCAGGCAAGTGTTCCAACACGCCACTGAATACTCTTCTACACTCATCTGACATTCAAATACTGCATGGGAGTTTTAATGTTAAAGAGGTGGGGGCTCAGAGTCAGTCGTGACTGTGGGCGCAACAGTGAGGGGCCAACAGAAAAAAGGCCAGGATCAAAAGCCAGCTCACCCCCGAATAAAGAGGCATCATTCAGTTCCCAGCTGTCAAGAAGCACCCTGTGTAGTGATCCTAGCAGCATGCCTGAAACAGCAGACCCAAAAAAACAGACCCCTTGTTAAACGCCAAAATATCAGGGTGTTTTGAAATGTATGCTTTGCAATCTTATCTCCTGCTGGTAACTGTCCTCTGCCCTTACCTGTGCGGGACGCTTTGCTAGTATAAACACATCTTTAATGAGATGCTCCGGGGCAGGTTAAGTCAAGGAATTCATTCTGGGGGTTGAAGGGGGGGAGGCTGCATGTCTGTTTAAACTCGTACAGTAAATCTAACAAGGCAGCAAAGGTTCCTTCCTCGGGGGCAGGGCTGCTCCTTTAATCTTTTCAAGGTGAATGAAGGAATAAGCATATGGGGGTGGGTGGGAGGGGGAATATAAGGAAGAGGGCTAACTTTCGCTGACAACTGGGCCCTTCAAGTAAGCGCTGGACTCCTCGGGCTAGCAATGTTTACCTGCAGAAGCAGAGTTGCTGCTCATGATAAAAGGTCCGTTAGTGACACAAGTAGAGAAAAGTTCGTCAGATCCCCGCTGGAAGAGAAAGAGAGAAGGAGAAAAAAAAAAAAGGTAAGTTGACAGCACTTTTCTAAATTCTACACAGTAACTGCGAGAACAGGAGGACAACCCAGAGCTGAAGTGGTAGAGAAACCGAGCAGAAGGGCGGGGAAAGGGGGGAGCTTGGATTTCCAAGCCCTTGCCCTTCTTTCAACCACATGAAACGGAATCAGCAGAAGTCTGACGTTAAGAAACCTAGTAAGTAAAAGGGCAGAGCTACCCTGGTAAGTTCGCCTAACCAAGGGTAAAGCTTATTTTCTCAAAGGCAGCTTGCTATCCTTGCAGTTACAATATGTTGGACACCTCCTCAGACACGGTCAAGGCAAGGAAAGGCTATGAAGGCAGACTTGAAAGCCTATCCACACCATTTTAATGTGCTGCTGAACAGGTTGAAGTTGTGAAGTTGAAGAACACTCAACCAAACCTACCCAAATGGAGAACACACTTGCCACTGCAAGCAGCTGTTTGGAGGATTTGCTCACCCTCAAGCAGATAAGCCCTTCTTGCTGGCACTTTTATGTTTCTCGAAAACCTACCGTCGGCCTCCAAACATTCAGTGTATATGGTAACTAAGCACACACCCCAGAACAAGAAGCATGAATGCTACAGACGCACACTCTTCACAGCGCGCAAAAACTCACAAGGCAGGAGGGCATGGATTTGCTTCTCCACAACTGTGAAATGATCCCAATGAGACACTGAATCGGTTTGTGGCCAAACTGGCTCTGCAGTTAGAGCAGTCTTCTGCAATCTGGTGGCCTCTGGATGGCTTACGAATCCCCATTAGCCCCGGCTAACATGGCTGTGTCGTAGTCCAAACAACATGGAGGGCACCAGCTTGGGCAGGCATAGGCAAACTCGGCACTCCAGGTGTTTTGGGACTACAACTCCCATGATCCCTAGCTAACAGGACCAGTGGTCAGGGATGGTGGGAATTGTAGTCCCAAAACGTCTGGAGGGCCGAGTTTGCCTATGCCTGAGCTTGGGGAAAGTAGTTAAGAGCACTGACACTTTTGACCAGAGCAGTTCATAACCAGCAAATAGTCGTACCTTGGTTGTCAAATGCCTTGGTAATTGGGACGTTTTGGCCCCCAAACGCTGCAAACGCGGAAGCGAGTGTTCCAGTTTGTGAACACTTTTTGGAAACAGAAACGCCCGACACGGCTTCTGATTGAGTGCAGAAAGCTCCTGCAGCCAATCAGAAGCTGAGCCTTGGTTTTTTAACCATTCCGGGAGTCGAACTGACTAACTGATTAAGTTCGACAACCAAGGGTACCACTGTACATAGTCTGCTTAAGAGCCTCTAGCTTTCCATCCTCTCAAGGCAAACGCTGCAACGTGAAGGCAGAAAGTCAAGGACAGAAGCAGGGGTTCAATTTGCATTGAAGCGACAGTAGCAGGACTTCCAAGAAGGATGCAACTGACATTTGGGATAGGGAAGCCATGGACCTCTGGAGCTCATATGCAGACAAACTCAAGCACATGAACTGGAACTTTTTCCATGAACACACTTCTTCCAAAACAAATGGCCCAAGCTGAACTTCAGTGAAGATATGAGCTCCTACCCACTTGGACCGAGAGGTTTGGGAGAAATTTTCAAGAGCATGTCTGAGCTGGTCTTAAGGCCAATTATGCTTTATATAGACAGCATTCTATGTTCTAAGACAGTGAACCCAAAAGGCAATTGCTCTCAGGACTGTTTTTAGAACTGCCTACTAGCTTATCACATAGGAGGCTTCTCTTGCCTACTAAAATCAGCTACGATAAATCAGTTTCAGCTCAGCAGCTCTATGGGGGATGGCCAAACTTTTGTTTTCCCTTCAGCAAATTTAAAAGGCCAGAAAACGTACCTTCTCAGGGAACAAGAGAACTTGGAAAGTTGCGTTATTCAAAGCCAAGCGGTCATGAAACTGTAAAATCTAGTGTTAGGTTTAACGTTATTTGAGAGAAAATGTTATTTCATTAAATATATCACATATTCTTCTCAATCCAAGTTGCTTTAGGCCAGTTGGACAAACGCTGAAAACACCTATAAAGCAGGGTAATTTACTTTGGAGAGTTTTCTGGTGCCCTAGATGGAGGGGTCTAATTCAGCATGGTATTTTACTTGTGTTTAATAACTGAAGCTAAAAGCCTCAAAACTGCCAAGTTTCCCTAATATTCATTTGCAATTGGCATCCATTCATTATTACTACAGGCAACTCCCCATATTTATTTCGGGTCATTGCGTGCTTGTGTGAAATCGTGTATAACCGGATGCCAATTTAAAAACCCTGCAAACATCCCATTCCACCCCTTTTTGTGACTTTTTGGGTTAACTCCGTGTTTAGCGCGATACGGTCACACACACATCAGACGTGCGTGCCTAAAAGGGCCCCACTGCCTGTATATGAAACGAAAAATGTTGTGGGAAAATAAAGCACCGGGGAATTTTCCATCCCACATAGCTGGTTTCCTTTATTTCTACAGCAGTCTTCGGGGAAACAATCTGTGAAGATGACAGGTTCTGAGGGATTGTGTTCTTCTGGGTTGCTGAACCCAAAATAAACACCAACATTTGCTTCTAGAGAACTGTCAATAAGTCCTTGCGTTTCCTGGCCACAGGAGTGGCAAAATGAAGGTGGTTTTGAGTCCCTCTTCAAAGGCATTGCCTTCTTCCATTCAGCCTTCACTCACACATGTATGCTCTTCATCATCTCGGAGTCAGGTGTGACTAGGCAGTTCCACCTCGGAGCAGAGACTTGGAAGAGAACGATGCCTATTAACATTTCCGTGCAAGTCAGGAGACACACCCAGAACAGCAACAGTAGAGCTCCTTTCAGCACCTTATGCTTAACTGATGGCATTTATTATCTTCCAAGCTCCAACTGAAAACATCTAATGAAACCACAACTAGTAGCTTGTTCAGAGTTCCTTTGCCTTTTTTTGCTTACCATAAGTGTTTTTGCTGGAGATAACAAAGTTAAAGATTTGATACCTGGCATTGAAGTAATTTGCCCCCAACTAAGAATGTGCAGGGCAAATATACAGGAATCTGCGGCAGGAAGCAGTTAAGTAGTATTCCAACCCCCCAACATCCTTCAGCTGCTAAGGAAGAGCTGGTTTTTAACCTCAGAAGTGGCTGGAATAGCAACCGCAATCTGCACTACAGCCGCACCTTGGATCTCAGGCGCCTTGTCTACCGAACCAATTGGCTCCCGAATGATCGAAACCTGGAAGTGAGTGTTCCGGTTTTCGAACGACTTTTGGAAGCCGAACGTCTGGCGCAGCTTCTGATTGGCCACAGGAGCTTCCTGCGGCCAATCAGAAGCTGTGCTTTGGTTTTGGAAGTCGAATGGACTTCCGGAACGGATTCCGTCCGACTTGCAAGGTACGACTGTATAAACCTTAAACCAGCTTTTGACCCCTGTTCGAGTGTATCCATCAGGAGTCCTGCTGGGTTGTTCTCGGCAGCCCTGGGAGGTTTCTAAAACGGAGATCACAATAGCGCAGTTATGGCCATTGGATCTAAGTACCCCAAGACTAACAGACCCCTACTGGTGTAGGTAAATGAAATGGGTATAGCAGCACGTTTTAAATCAGAATGGGCCCCCTCTCCCACCCCCCAAATTCTACGGCTCCGTTCTACGATTATCTTGTCCTAGATTTTCCAACTGGCCACACAATGGGGCCTTGTTAACAAAGCTTGGTTGCTCTTCCCTTTCAGACTCCCCCGAAGCCGACTGGGTGTCCCCTTTCCTATACAGCAGGAAAAGAAAGCTTTCTGTTAGCTGAAACGCTACCTATTAGGGTGCAGAACACAGCTGGCATTCCCAGCAGTTGCTGCTAGGTAAGCAGCCATTCAACACCTCCTACCTCTCACCATTACTTCACACCTCAAACCGGTTAAAATAGGCCATGCAAGCAAGCTTCTTCGCCTTGATTTCCTTTGCCCAAAGCAAGCAGCAGGGCAATAGCCTCCGGGCAAAATCTCTGCTCCAGTTCTGAGCATGTACATTCTCTGTGGGCCATTCAGGCTTGCCATTTTGCCCCTATGGTTGCAGGCTGCACTATCTCTACCAAGGACAGGTTAATTCCTGTATTTCCTGTGGGTGGCCGAATTGCAGGGGTCAAACATCACCGTGAACGATGGCTTGCCTTGGTCCTAGGCTGGAAGACAAGTGTTTCCAAACAGACAGCCAAACACACGTTTTTAAAACTGATTCTCTGCTTTCCCCTAAGTGCTCAGCAACCCACAATTAAGACCTGCAAATCCACTTTCATATTTCATTTCCACGCCACTCCCATAGCAGCTGCCCGCAGAGGAAGAGTGATAGCTTCAACTATGTCTCACCAAATGCATGCATCACAACAAACCATTGCTAAATACAATGCCTGAACTAAGGCAGCCATGTATAGTTTCGGAATGCATCGTAATTTCTTTACCCATTCCAGATAAAAAAATCTTCTGCATTCAGCATGGGGGGAACACAGATCTCCACCAATGAGACTGCACATCCACTATAGACATAAAGCACTGTACTAGAATACTGTATTGCTGTTTCAAATGGTACGAAGGCCTATGATGTTTTGGTTTTTTAATGCCAGAGTAGGCAACCAGCATATGCCTATTTCTTAAAAGTTCTGTTCACAACTACAGAGGAGCAAAGAGAAAATAATGGTCTTACTCTGCTCTCCCTCCATGCCCCAGCCAGACTCCTTCCAGCTACTATGGAGACACGCCATGAAACAAACCTGCCCTTTGAGAGAGTCTGAGGGGTGTGGCTATTGTTATTAACCGCTCAGAATTCCTGAGCTCAGAGTAACCAAAGTTATGCAGTCATGCTTGTCTGATAGGGCACTCCACACCCAAGCTAGCTGCCGCCAGCATTTACAATTAGGAGGGCAAGGCATGGTTCCGACCTAAATCAAATTTTAAAGCGCTTCTTAAAGCTGGCAAAACTCAGCTGCTGCACACCGAAAGGTGGGATCAGAAGTTCTAGGCAGGTTGTTGAATCAAAGGGCTGCATCAAACTAAGTTCTGCTCAGAGTAAACCCAGGGAAATGAATGGGCCTCAGTTACTCACGTCCTTCAATTTATACAAGCTTACTCTGAGCACGACTAACATTGGCTGCAACCCAAAAGGTTAACATTTTAGCGTTATGTTGAAAACCTCCCGCAAACTCACCTTGCCATCACACAATTAGGTGAACTTGCCAAAAAGCAGCTAGAGGGGAAACGTCACATCAGACATGATTCTAGGGCCCAGGCTGTGTAAGAATTGGGATGGCCCGATATTTAAAGGGCACGGACCACATCTGCACCTTTGCTATGGAGAAAGAGTATGATGATAGGGCAAAGGAGGAAGCAACTCGGCCCTTCGGGTCTATAGCGGGCCCAACTGGCCTGCCACACAGCTAGTTGCCAACCTGTGTTACAGGAGGGCTACAAACACGCCTCCCCCCCTTTTGAAACGGAACAACAGAATCACGTTTTAGAACTATCACAGCACACTGTAGTGATTTAAAGTCTTCACCAAAGAACCAAGATGGACATTTGAAACTAGCCTGCTCGAGGCAAGTAGCGATACTAAGCTTATGGTAAAGGTAAAGGTAAAGGGACCCCTGACCGTTAGGTCCAGTCGTGGACGACTCTGGGGTTGCGGCGCTCATCTCACGTTACTGGCCGAGGGAGCCGGCGTCCAGCTTCCGGGTCACGTGGCCAGCAGGACTAAGCCGCTTCTGGCGAACCAGAGCAGCGCACGGAAACGCCGTTTACCTTCCCGCCGGGGCAGTACCTATTTATCTACTCTCACTTTTGACATGCTTTTGAACTGCTAGGTGGGCAGGAGCTGGGACCGAGCGACGGGAGCTCACCCCGTCAGTGCGGGGATTCGAACCGCCGACCTTCTGATCGGCAAGCCCTAGGCTCTGTGGTTTAACCCACAGCGCCACCCGCTCATGGTAACATGCCCCAAACTGTGCAGCACCCAAGCTCTGTGGCAAACGCAGGAGAAACCTGTGTCAGCTTCTGTTCCCAATAGCCCAGGCAGTCTTTAAAGGAGGACGGCCACCCAATAAAAGCTCAGGAATCCAAATAAAGCTTGCAGATCGAGCCCCAGCCAGAGTTGAGGCCAAGGTCACGGCAGAGAAGTGGGTTGCTTGAAAACCTTGGGACATGCTAGCAAGACAGGTTTAGCGATGAAGAAAACATGTGCCGAGCACATGGCATACACACAGTCAGGATGCTTCCTGCCTCAACTGATGCCAACAGAACTTGGGAACAAAATTACCACCTAACAGAGCCAGGGCAACTTGGGGTCTTCAGTTCTTACATGGTGCACCTAATTGCAATGCAAGTCCCTGCTTAGCTTTGCAAACTTCCTAGCCGTTTCCTTGCTCCACCGCTAGGTTTATTCAGAACCAATAGGACACTAGATAGAGCAATGGTCCGTCTCAGTATAAGGTGGCATTCCAAGTCACTTGGTACTTCTTCCACATGCTAAAAGGCCACTATTTTAAGGGGCCTTTCTACAGGGAAGGGAAGATCTGTACTGACTTGATGGCTGCAGCCTCACCCAAGGTAAAGCTCATGCTGAAGTGGAGTGAAAAGCTAAAGTACACAGTAGGCAGGATTGTTTGTCTGGAAGCTACACCAAATTGGAGCCAGGTACAAAAACACAAAACAAGATGACAAAGCAAAATGAACCACTTCAGGCTGAAGGTAAGGGCTATTATTTAAATTGCTCCCTTTACATCGACACACATACTGCAAATGGAAAGCCAGGCTGTTGTTGCATTACAAAACACAACTTTCTAGACCTTTCTGACTGCAAGTGGCTAGTTTTCCACTTGCAGGGAGTGTTGCATTTTACACAAGATGTAGCATCAAACATACACACACACACACCTGCAATTTGTGGAGGTAAGACCTTGCCTACCTTAACGTTTCCCAAATACTAGCACAGATGTAAATTAGGAAAATTCCTATTCCCAGTCACTCGAGTCATCTGTTCCCAGCAACGATTTCACTGAGAAAGCTGTGCCAGATATTTCAGAACCAAGGAAATGGGAGTTTCTCCATTTGCAGCACAGATGGGCATCTCCACACATATACAGCAACATTAACTGCATACCCTACGCGCTTCCCATATTTTTAGACTGCCAAGAAAAGGTCTGCGTGAGTCAATATCCCTTTGTGTCAGCACATGTGGCTCCCATCTGTGGCCAAGCCCGCTTCAGCGAGGCCTACCAAGAGCCAGCTTGTTGCAGCCTTTGAACTGAAGCCGTAAATTGAGGGGCCAGAATTCCTTCGCTCGCATTCTTGGCCTGTGGCCCGAAGCCGTAATTGCTGTTCCCATGGCAAAGATCCTGGCTTCCCTACAAAACCAGGTCTATCCGGCCAGGCGGAGCTAATTGCTCTCAAGCGCGGCTCGCAGAGGAGGGGACAATGAAGCGCGTTACAGAGCCTGTGCCATTTGTATAGTGGGACACAGGCAGTTCAGTCATCGTGGCAAGGGGGGAGCCTTGGAAAACGCCATGGTTCCCCCCCACACACCCACCCAAGGCTCGGTGGTCCGCCATGAGGCATGACTTCACTTCTCTTTCCTGGATTAAGAGCAAGCTAGTGATTAAAAAAAAACATTCCTATTTCCTATGTTAGGTACCAGCCGGTGACTGAACAGCCACGGGCTCATTACTCAGTGATGGGCCAGGACTGAGAAAATGGAGGCACCAGCAGGCTTCAGTGTTTGATCACCTAGGATTTCAACAGGCCTGCACAGCTCATTATCTATCGAAAGTCAACAGTGCTTCCTGGTTCCCACCTCCCTTCCAAGTTGTGATTACAGCAGGCTGAACATTCACCCCCCCCCCTTGCCTTCAGGTGCGATTTTAACCAGCTTTTAGTAAACCAGTGGTCTTTTGCTGGGCAGGATTTTCTTTAGATTTCAAACTTAAAAGACAGGAGCCTGTTGCAAACTAGGTGCCACTCCTCTCAACTAAGTAAGGAACACATCTTTACACTCCTGTAAGTCTTGTCTTTTTACTACCTATCTTTCACAGTTAGCACATCCTATCCTTTACTTTCCTTGAGGTTTGCTGTCTCAGCTTTTATGCTGCTGCCAGTGCTGTTCCTACCACTGTCATTCTCTGTAGATAAAAGCTTTACTTCAAGGCTGGGTCGAAACCAGCAGGATAAAAGGCCAAGTGTTATTGCGCTCCCAGGATACAGGTGACGGTTTAATCGCAAACCAACTTTACAATACAGGCTTGGGGTGTGCACAAAGACAGCTGGACCATCCCTAAAATTAGGGACTGGTTCTTTCTCAGGCAGAAGTATGTCCAGATCTCTCCCCGGACATTTAATAGCAACGTTGATTTATATTTTCAATCACTAAGCTATCTACAAATTGTCAAGGACATCCTGCATACAACAGAACATTCAAGGACCACTCTAAGTGGTCAAAGTGGATGCGTGACTTGTGGTTAGGAGGAAATTGGCAAGGATTTCTGACTTTTAACACTAGCAACAAAACACTCTCTCATATTATACAGCTGAAATTAAGGAAGCTGCGTGTGTGAGTTAACCAGAAGTGGATTTTTCTGTAGAAAGACTGAGTACCATTATGTTCTGCTGCTTTGAACATATTCCTGTGCTTAGAATTCTATATTTCTAAGTGTATGTCTTTTGAACCTTTTGATGGATCTTGGGGTTCTAGCAAAAGCACAAATTGCTCAACATAAGCCTTAAGTCTGCCCACACCACAACTCTGCACACGCTGAACTGTGTGCCTGAAAACACACCGGACATTTCCCTACCATCGCGTGTTCCAGTTCCAACACAAGAGACATGCAGAAACGACTATATAAGCCTCATACCAGGTAACACAAGTCACAAAAAACCATTTTAAAAGCAGCTTGTTTCTGCAAGAATGCAGTGGTTTACAGGACAACATACATCTGCTGAAGCAATGAAAGAAAGGAAGAAGAATGCCTACCTTTGTACCAACTGTTATATCTTGGACAATGCTGTAAGAGAAGGAGAAGAAGTTAAAATATTACATTGGTTTTCAAATACAAGTGGTATAAAAACAACAACTATGCAATTCTTTGCAAGAAAAACTCTGTATGCTTAAAATAGTGACGAGGGACCAAGCACCAAAGGTATTCAGAAAATTACGAGGCAGGAAACTATTTCTTCCAACAGCAAAGTGCAAGCATATTTCTATTTCTAAGAATACAACACAACAGAACACAACTTCCAAGTCAAAGGGCAGTCACCACACCTCAGTTTGTAAGTCATAGTGGCAATTCACCCCCAAAAGGAGAATTGCTAGTTTGTTAATTTCTGTGAAGAAAACAAGAACTGTTTCAAATTGTACTCTTAACCTTCCACCCAGCTCTGTCCAGCTTAGCGAAGCAAGGTTTTTTGCAGTTAATGATGCATACAATAGTAAGTTGCTCTTTAAGGGACGTTGAGATCTTATCACCTTTTGCAGACACCCTTGTTATGAATACCTGTCTAGAATCAGGTCCTCTAATCTCACTGAGTCCATCTTTTTCCATTGTGTGTATCAAAGGGGAAAAACTACTCAAGAAACTTCCCAGCCCTGACTATAGAGCTTGGGCTCCCTACGCAATGGGGTCCGTACTTGTCCCAACAAATTATTTGGGTTCCCTCACCCCTTCCCCCCGCCCAGCATATCAAGACAGCAGTGCTGGGGGTAGAGGGAAAAGAGACAGAAGGAAAATGAGCAGGGCTGCACTGCAGGTTTTAAGGTCCCTCAGAGACGCGTGATCACAAAATGATCACTCCAAACAGCTAGGTCTCTCAGAATGGAGATCATGGCTGCAGTTGGTTAAGAGTGTGGTGCTGACAATGCCAAGGTTGTAGGTTCCATCCCCACATGGGACAGCTGCATATTCAGGTTGCACCAGGTGATCCTCGGGGTCCCTTCCAACTCTACGTGTCTATGAATTTAAATGGGTCTACCCCCTGGTTGTTTTGCCGCTGCACTAAGCCACCGTCTGGCTCAGGATGCTGAGTGCACCCAAACCACAAGCTGCAAACCACAGGACAAATCTTGGTTGCCGCTCATGGGGTCATGTGGAGAGTGCTCAGCCACAAGCCTGGGTTTGGACAACGCAGTAGCCAAACCATGGCTCAGCAGCACGTGGCTCCTTGCTCAAACCAAACCATGGTTTGGATTAGCATTTATGCGTGAAGGGGGCCAGACAGCCAACCCGTATTGCCATACACCTGGAGTTTTAAGACAAAAAGCTTACTTCACCACTCCCCTTGCTCACTTCAGTCAACTGATCCCATTTGGCAATTTCAAAGAAACCAGGCAGACTGCCTCTTATGTTTAACCCCAGCAAACCACTGGGCTCCCTTGCCCCAACTGCCTGCGCATTTCTTCTTCAGAAGGCAACTTCTGACTCCTCACCCCCAGCAGCTCACAGCTGGTGTTACATTTGATTCAGGACTGGCTGCCAGTGGTACTTACAAGCTAGCAGGAATTGCCATTGCGAACCACTGACTTTTTTTTTTTAAAGAAGAAAAAGCTCAGTGAGGGAACGCAGGATTTTTACAATCCCACTGGTGTTTAGAATTGCCAGCGGAGACAGATGGGTTTTGTTGGGATCTTGAATGCCTAGTTCAAGTGGACTAATTAAACCCATCTGTGAAATCAGTAGAGAAGCCCAACCAAAGAGATGCTTTTCACTGTTTCATCATGCGAATTGTGTAAGGGCTAAAAAAAATTAAAAAAATAAAAATACAGGGTTATTGGAAAGGCATTTTGCTTCTGTTCATCTATAGGAGGAAATTCCCAAGACAGACTAACTCTCAAAAGTCATTCTGAGAGCAATGACTCTTATTTCCTGCTTCTCTGGGGAAGGGCTCATTCAAGGATTATTTTTTTTTATACAACTGAGACAATGGTTTTAAACTGATCATAACCGAGCAACTGTTAGGTTCTGGAAAACCTCAGTAATACCGAATGAGAAATTGTAATTAGCTGCTTAGAAACTATTTTATGTAGTTTTTGCGTGCTCTTTGAGTCAAATCAACAAGCTCCATGAGAACATACTGAAGGAGTTATTTCCCGTGGAAGAGTCAAGGCTGGGGGTGGAATGGTGGGATACTTACAGGAAACTTAACATATGGAGTTACAGGTAGGTAGCCGTGTTGGTCTGCAAAATTAAAAAATCCTTCCAGTAGCACCTTAGAGACCAACTAAGTTTGTTCTTGGTATGAACTTTCGTGTGCATGCACACTTCTTCAGATACACTGAAACAGAATATATAAGGGTCTGGTGACTTCTGCTTCAGTGTATCTGAAGAAGTGTGCATGCACACAAAAGCTCATACCAAGAACAAACTTAGTTTGTCTCCAAGGTGCTACTGGAAGGATTTTTTTATTTTGTTTTAACTTATGGACTTGGCCAGTCAAAGGAACTTTCTTATCAGGACCAATTCCTGAGGCTCAGCATTTTAACGGACAGATTTCCTACCAAAGGAAATCCACATTTTGCCTCCCACCAGGAAACTTATTTTTTTATTTTTTGCAAAACTACATCTATCAGTGGTAGTCAGCTATTCCGGTCTTTATCACTTCTTAAAGACAGAATTGCATCAAACAGAATGCATGTTTTGGGTCATCTGAGGGTCTGGATGCCATCACTATGCCCATACCCAGTTCTATTTCCTTTTATTCACCTGGTGCCACAGTGAGGCCGTGGAAATCCTCAATGAGTTGCCTAGATACACTCATTTATTTGATTTGGTCCAATAAGCTGAGGTTCATTCCTAACAAGGTAAGAGGCTCTGTTGGAGAACAGACAGTGTGATCCAGGATTGGGAGTACAGCTGGTTCTGAATGGTGCTGCTCTCCTGCTGAGTAAAGGACTTCATGGGAGCTCAAGATGGAGAAGGGTTACTGATCATAGTTTAAGGAACCTATTCCCATTTATCTGAAAATATCCCTTGTTTCTACTGGATATTCCTTCCACATTCACCACAGACTACAACTTAAGGGTTGAAAAAGCATTAGTTTTCCAAACATATAACAACTTTACAGGGCTGGGGGTGTGTGTGGAAAAAACATTCACCCCATCAATAGGAAATAGAAGTTGAAATCAACTGACAATTGACAGAGATTAATTCATTTTTTGTGACGTGGCACCAGGGGTCAAATACTTTCATGTACCCAGTCACACTGGAATTTTAAACAAAATAGGAAATTCTATCCAGTAGCACCTTAGAGACCAACTGAGTTTGTTCTTGGTATGAGCTTCCGTGTATCTGAAGAAGTGTGCATGCACACGAAAGCTCATACCAAGAACAAACTCAGTTGGTCTCTAAGGTGCTACTGAAAAGAATTTCCTATTTTGTTTCGACTATGGCAGACCAACACGGCTACCCACCTGTAACTGGAATTTTAAAGTGGCACTCACATGCGATGGTTTCTTTTTTTTCAGTTATATACAGGGCTAGTGCCCAAAAAGTTTTATTTCTGGCTCAGAAATATTACTTCCCCTTGTTCAAGCTCTGAACCAAAAGCTCGCGTGGTTTTGTGGGATGACTGAACAGTTTCGGTGGACAGGAACTGCCAGGACAATATACTGAAAAGTTCAGGCATGGACAAACTGCCCTCCAGATGTTTTGGGACTACAACTCCCATCATCCCTAGCTAACAGGACCAGTGGTCAGGGATGATGGGAGTTGTAGTCCCAAAACAACTGGAGAGCCGAGTTTGTCTATGCCTGGACTAGTTTATCATCACACAGTTTCTTATATTGGCTGTTAAGTTATACTTCCACCAGATAGTTATACTTTCACAGGGTTGTTGCTACACAAACCGCACCACATAAGCACAATCTCCTGCCACCCACTTTCTTTGCATTCCCCCCCCCCATTCTCAAGGTCACCTTTAAAAGGTGACTCAAAAGAAAAGCAGAAGTCCCAGCCATACATTGCTCTCCACACCTAGGCAACAAATCTCCACCCAGCTACGCCTGCAGGGGAAACTTAAGATTCTCATGCAAATTGTAGGAGGAAGCATTTTCTAGGAGGTAAATGGAAGGAAGGGTGTGGCAGAAATAGGACCTTCCCAGCATGCCCTTTTGCAATGCATAGAAAAACAGGTGGGAAGCTTCCTGACACACTCACAAGTGGGAGGAAGCGCGAGGGAGCAGCCTTTGGGACACTGAATGGGCACCCACACAACAGAATGTGAAGCCACATGATGGACCAACTACTAGAAAACTAGAATTAAGTAGCAGGCAGGGAAGCAGTGAAACTGCACAAAAACTTTCATTTGCAAATAAGGCAGGGTTAAAATGGAGTATCGCTTTTCCCCAAAAGCAAAGCAAAGGAGTACATAAGGGTGTCTCAGTGTGGAAGGAGGAGAAACACACACAGCGGAAATGGAAATGGAATTAACTTTTGACTAAGGCAGAGGATTTTGAACTGTGGTCTGAGTTCCATTTGGGTAGCCGGTGGAAAGGCTGCAACACAGTCAAATTATCTGTACTCAGCCCTGCACTTAACTTTCCTGCGGATGGAGGAGGACTGTGCGTGAGTCAGCTGGCTCAATGGAGATGTCAGTCGCCAGCCTGACACCCTGAAATCTCCATGTTGTCGCAACTGGACCCATGTCAATAGCAAAAAATGCCTGGGGAATTTTTATTAGGAGTATATTACTCCTGTTTGCTAGACTTCAGGATTCTAGGAGGTTTTTAATAGGTTTTTTAAAAAAGGTATCTTGCAAGCCAGCCTGCCCATGTTACAAAGTACTGCAACCAGGTTGCCTAGACAGTTACGTGCTTGCCACCAAGGCAATGAGAAAAACTATCTACAAAGTTGACCAAGGTCAATCAATGATCTCCAGGAAAGTATGCCGATAGTGGAACTCTGTGAGGGAGAGAGTTTAAAGTTCTCATCTATCCTGGCAGTAAGGAAGAAGCGAACGTGTTTTTAGTACATTCTTTCACCAGTGCGCAGTCAAGAGACCGAGGCAAGAGGGCCACAACCAAACACTTCAGGTACTCAGGGAGAAGGCGTTGGAGAAGGGTAGTTTCAGAAGCAAGATATCCAGATAAGGATAGTAAGTGGAGAAGCACACCACAGGCTTCATAAATGTAAGTTGAGAGGAGGAGGAGGCAGCTACCCTGACCCATAGAAGGCAGCAAAGCCTGCAAAGAAGATGGGACCTAGAGTACTGAGAATATGGGAACCAGTGGGACCCAGGTGGCGCTGTGGGTTAAACCACAGAGTCTAGGGCTTGCTGATCAGGAGAATATGGGAACCATGGGGGCGTGGGGAATGAAAGGTATACTCTGCATCAGGCTAACTAAGATAATCCAAATCACTAATTGTTCTGTAAGTACATTAAAGGGTGCCTCCATTAAAGGATTTCCTTCTTCATCCTTTCAGTTTTGCACCTCCTCATTTCTTCTTCCACACCCACCACTCAGTTCACATAGCTTTATTCCCAGTCACCATTGCTTCCTTTCTAACATAGCAGTGGGGTGGGGTGTGAGCCGTTTTATTTGTTCGCTTTGTTTACTCCTTTAAACTGCCCTGAGAACTCTCTGCATGCAAAAAGTCCCCAAAGTTCAACCTCTGGCATCTCCAGGATGGGTTGCGAGAGGCTCCCTGCCTGGGAAAGTGTGTGTGCATTCACTGCCCTGGTTTACTCAGGACTAAGCTGGTAAAAAAGGAGAAGGGAGGACAGAAGAGTAAGGACCATTAAGCATGTTCGTGCTGTTTTGGGAAGAGCCATTGCTCAACAGTAGAGAGTCTGCTTCCCATGCAGAAAGTCCCAGGATCAACCCCAAACATCTCCTTGTAGGCCTGGAAAAATCCCATCTGGAACCCAGGAAATTGTATCTGCTAATCACTGTAGATAACGCTGAGATAGATGGACCAGCCCTTCATTCAGAATCAGGAGGACTGCCATTTTAATTTTATTTTTTAAAGGAAGGCACAAAACTCGGTGCAGAAGCTCCCAGGTCTAGTCGCTGGCATCCCCAGGCAAGGCTGAGAATACCCTGTCTCTGAAAGTCTTAATCTGTTATGGGGTGGCGAGAATCACAGATCTGTTGGAAGGGACCACGAGGGTCATCTAGCCGAACCCTCTGCAGTGCTCGAATCTGTTGCCCAAGCGCCCACTGCCCTTTGCTAGACTTGTGGCTTCTCCACACTCCACAACTTCTCTTTTTAACCCACGTGCAAGACTGCACACATGGACTTCCCTTTTTCTTTTAGCTCCCTCGAAGGCCTTCCACCACCGCCTCATGTGATTTTGGGTTCATTCATGAGATAGGGCAAATATTCTTGCAACAGAAGGCCGAACCTGAGTGCATCACAGTTCAGCAGGATTTAACCCCTAGTTAAGGATCCCTGCATCCTTAAGAGACATATGCAGACCCTCCAAGTGTCCTTATTTTCCAGGGAATGTCCTGGATTCACAGAAGCCCTCCCAGTTGATCCCAGAACGTCCCGCTTTTCCTTAGGACGCCCCTATTTTCACGGGAGAAACGTTGGAGGGTATGCATATGTAAGCCCACCCCCGGGGGGGAAAAAAGGCTTGGAGGGGGGCAGAGTAAGAAAGAGGAAGGGGGGGAATTAGGAGGAAAGGAAGAGGAGAGAGAGAGAGAGAGAGAGAAGAGGGCGTGGCTAAGAGAAGACTTAGCAGAGACAGACACTCGGGAACAAAGTTTCAGGGGTGGGTTTGAAATACAGACGGAGCGAGCATCCACGGGTGGGGGGGGCGTTAGATGGGTGTTGAAGCGCATGCGCCTTCTTCCGACGATTTCTCCCCCCCCCCTTTACACACAACGCCCCCTTAATTCGGCGGAGGAGGAGGAGGAGGAGCGAGAAGAACTTTAGTTTAGAACGTTTGAGCCTGGGCGGTCGCGCGCGCGAATCGAACGTTGCCGGAGGAGCCGCGGGAGCGCGCTCGCTCTCCCCCCCCCACCCCCACCCACGCTCGGAGCTTCAGAACGTTCACCGAACGGGAGCGGGTGGGGGAGGGGGCGCGCAGTAGCGGGCGCGCGCGCCGGTTAGAACTTTCGCGTGGGGGGGGAGGGGAAAAGGGGAGTGCATATGCGCGCGCATATAGAACTTCTTTCAAAGGAGAGGAAGAGGAGGAGGAGGAGACGGGAGAGGGGGGTGGCGCGCGCGCGCGCGTGCCCGCTCCTCTTCTCTTCTCTCCCCCTCCCTCCCCCCCAACTTTCTACTTCAGAAAGCCATTCGCCTCAACTTTCAGGGGGGGGGAAAGCGGGGCCTAGTTTTCACGCACACACACACACGCCCGCCTCACGGAACCCGATACCAACTCCCCTCAGGCGGGACTTTCCCCCCTCACGAGTCCCTCCTCGACGCCGTCAGGTAAGCTCCGCGCTTCGCTTTTCCCCTCTCAACCGCCCCTCCCCCCCTTCTCTCTCTCTCTTTCTCTGAGGTGATTTCCCCTCACAAACCGCTCCCCTTCCCTTCCGCTCACCCGTCCATGGCACACGAAGGCGACCCGAAAGGGAAGCGGAGTTGGGACGCGCTGGAACAGCAGGAGCGGACTCAACGGCTACGTGTTATATAGACTCACAAAATGGCGGCGCGGGGCGGGACCCGCCCTCGTCCCCTTTTTAGGCGCCGGGGCCCCATTGGCTAGGCGCCGCTGTCACATTGACGAGGCGGGCGGCGGGCTCCTCCCGGTTCGTGGCTTCCCATTGGCTGGGGCTAGGTGACGGGGGCGGGCTCCGGCTCCGGCGCGCGTTGCGATTCGCTCGCCCGAGCGGCGCGCGGGGTGAGGGGGAGGATGACGACGACGTCTCGAGCTCCGGGCGGGAGGCCATTTTGGGGGCGGGCTCCCCATCGCTGTCCGCTGTGTCTTCCAGAGTGAGTGGGCCCGTCGGCGGCCATTTTGGGTATGGGCAAAGGAATTGCGAGCGCGTGGATGGTCTTGGAAGCGAACGTGGCTGGCGTCGGAAGCCTGGCACTTGAGGCTGCCGCGGCCATTTTGAGAGGGGGCAAATAAAAAATATATGTTTCAGTTACAGGTAGGTAGCCGTGTTGGTCTGCCATAGTCAAAACAAAATAAAAAATAAAAAAATTCCTTCCAGTAGCACCTTAGAGAGCAGCTAAGTTTGTTCTTGGTATGAGCTTTTATGTGCATGCACACTTCTTCAGATAATATATTCGTAGCTGGATCCCGAGTTCAGGTGGTGACAATTTAACAACAAAACAAGCACACGGTGCTGCAGTTAGGGAATTTTAGACCCTGGGTTTCATAGTCTCTCTTGAGTCCCCTCAAAAAAAAAGGATGTTGAGTAGGAAAAATTCAGGAAAGAATTCTTTGGTTTGTTCAACTATGGAACTCCCTGCCACAAGGAAGTCGTTGTGGTAAAGGATTTATCAATTCCAAAAGAGGAGCTAGATATCAATAGAAAATGCGCTCCATAAAATGTGTGTGTGTGTGGGGGGGGGGGTTTACTGGGCTATTTTAATTTTGATTATGCATTTTGTGTTTTTATCCTGGGAGCCGCCGTGAGACTTGCAGGTATAGGCCGATATACAAATTTAATTAATAATAATAATTGGTTATGCCAAGCTCTTCCACCACCATTTTGGGGGCCATTGAGACCCATCTCGGGTGGGCCCTAGAGAAATTTTCAGCTGAATTTGGGGGAACCACTGTTGTGTTGAGCTATTCCAATTGGCCTTGTTCAATTTGCTCATTGCAGACAGCGGAAAGGCTGCAAATTTTGGTAATAAACCTGGTTTGCAATGGGGGTTGAATAATTCCCATGGCAACCATAGCTATTGTCAACCGTGGAGGGAGAACTTAAGGCGCAAGAGGCAGAAACCAGGAGACAGGACTACATGGTAGTTGGGGAAGGAGACCCCGGGGGGGGGGGGTGGAGAAGAATAAGTGGGGGGTGGCGGGTGTAAGGAAGAATGAGAAAGCAAGAAAGGCGTTTTAAATTAAAACAAAATAAAATAAAAAATTCCTTCCAGTAGCACCTTAGAGACCAACCAGGTTTGTTCTTGGTATGAGCTTTCGTGTGCATGCACACTTCTTCAGATATTTTAAATAAGTTACAGGTAGGTAGCCGTGTTGGTCTGCCGTAGTCAAAACAAAATAATTAATAATTTTAAAATCCTTCCAGTAGCACCTTAGAGACCAACTAAGTTTGTTCTTGGTATGAGCTTTCGTGTGCACGCACACTTCTTCAGATACACACATCTGAATGCATGCACACAAAAGCTCATAGCAATAACAAACTTAGTTGGTCTCTATGGTGCTACTGGAAGGATTTTTTTTTTCGTTTTAAATTAAGTTTTCTCTGCTTTCATTTCAGGCTTCCATCTCCAGTTCACCACCTGTTTGGGAGCAACAGCGCCGCATGCATATTCTGTTTCACGGCTGTATTGGGTTTCGGCAGGGAGGGATGTAATTTCAATGCCAGGTTGCCTTTCTTTGCCCGTGGCAGGATGAAATTGCCTTCCCCTCCACCCCAACCCTCATTTAGCCAAGAGACTTGTGAACTGCGGGCCTGCCTGGGTGCCAAACTCCAAAGCTTCTGCAAGAGGCAGAAATCTGGGTTCTGCGACTGAATGTCGCCAACCAAGCTTTCCCCCAGAGCAGACCCAGTGATTTTAACGGAACTGAGCTAACCATCGTACGCTGTCCTAATAGATCTCCTTTGTAAAACTTAGGTGAATTCCTTTGTCATAGCCCCAAAGATCAGTTTGATCCCTTTGCTGCCAGAAAAAATGTCCTCCATGAAGCCTACAAAGACCCACGCCATATCTTCATAGCACTTGGCTCCCCCAAAGGATCCTGGGAACTTTAGTCCCCCCCCCCCTTACAGGTGGCCACAATTCACGGCATTCTTGTTGTTGTTATTTAGTCATTTAGTCGTGTTCGATTCTTGGTGACCCCCTGGACCAGAGCACGCCAGGCACACCTATCCTTCACTGCCTCCCGCAGTTTGGTCAGACTCATGTTGGCAGCTTCGAGAATACTGTCCCACCATCTCATCCTCTGTCGTCCCCTTCTCCTTGTGCCCTCCATCTTTCCCAACATCAGGGTCTTTTCCAGGGAGTCTTCTCTTCTCACGAGGTGGCCAAAGGATTGGAGCCTCAGCTTCAGGATCTGCCCTTCCAGTGAACACTCAGGGCTGATTTCTTTAAGGATGGATAAGTTTGATCTTCTTGCAGTCCATGTGACTCTCAAGAGTCTCCTCCAGCACCAGAATTCAAAAGCATCAATTCTTCGGCGATCAGCCTTCTTTATGGTCCAGCTCTCACTTCCGTACATCACTACTGGGAAAACCATGGCTTGAACTAGACGGACAACCATCGTAAGTTGTCCTAAAAGATCTCCTTTGTAAAACTTAGGTGAATTCCTCTGTCATAGCATCCAAAGATCAATTTGATCCCTCTGCTGCCAGAATAAATGCCCTCCAGGAAGTCCACAATGACCCATGGCTCCCCCCAAAGGATCCTGGGAACGGTAGTTCCCCCCCTTACAAGTGGCCACAATTAGTGGCATTCTTAACAAACCACAGTTCCCAGGATTCTTTAGACGATGTAACGTGCTTTAAATGTATGGTGAGGAACGGACCCTTTCTGCCTCCCACCCCCTGCAATTGATGTTTGGGGATAGACTGCCTTGGAATCGGGAGTTTCTTTCTATTTAGCAAGCATTCGTCCCTTTTAAAATAACCCAAGACTGCACACACAGCGCTCACTTAAAGCACATTTAAGACTCCCTTCCCTCAAAAAAAAAACACCCTCAGAACTGTAGTTTAACTGTGCCGGGAAGTGTAGCCCTGTGCGGGGGCAAACTACAATTCCCAGGAAGCCAAATCCTTTAAATGTATGGTGCATATGATTTCTCTAACCTTTCTGATGTGTGTGCTTCTGAATAAGCAACGAGAACTAATTCAAAAAAAAACCCCAAAGGGAAGGAACAATTATTAGCAGATTCCCTCCGCACCCTGCCGAATCTTCCAAAAATTTACTGCAATTGGACGGGGCTGCGTCTTGTTTTGGCATTTGCCGTTCATATAATTTCGACACTTTTCCTGCTTCGGGCGGCTCCTTTCTGATTACTCATTTCCTCGTATACACTGTGAAAAGGAAGAGAGAGAGAGAGGGGATCTACCCCAGCCATTTCCTGCCTATTGTGGTCCGGAATTTTGTTGAAACCACAAACGCTGGCTTTCTGAGACAGAAAGGCCTCTGTTTGTGCGCCGCGTGTCCTGCCCGACGGCTTCATTAACTACGAACCCCAAAATCTGGGGTCCTCTCCAAACCAGTGCCAAAGTTTTGCGGTCGTTTTGCAGCGGCTTCCAAACTTGAGCGACCGATATACACCCTAGGTATCGCCCCCAAAACCCGGCGCTGTCCCAATTCACTCCAGTTGAATCAATATATCACCCAAAAACCGGTTTGAAGTCCATGTCGAGAGACCAGTTTCGTAATTTCTGGCCTGCCAATATATTGCAGATCATGAAGAAGAAGAAGAGTTTGGATTTGATATCCCGCATTATCACTACCCTAAGGAGTCTCAAAGCTGCTAACAATCTCCTTTTCCTTCCTCTCCCATAACAATCACTCTGTGAGGTGAGTGGGGCTGAGAGACTTCAGAGAAGTGTGGCTAGCCCAAGGTCACCCAGCAGCTGCATGTGGAGGAGAGGAGATGCGAACCCCGTTCACCAGATTATGAGTCTACCGCTCTTAATCACTACACCACACAACCTGGGTGCCGCCACCCAAAAGGATCTGCTATCTTCGGCTCCGTAATGCAGCTTTTCTGCAGAAGGTAGAAATTCCAGCGGCTCGCTTGCTGCATGCTTGTATCAAGGCTGTGTATGCACATAACTATCCATACACTTCTCGTGTCTTCTCTTTTCCAGGCTAAACATACCCAGATCCTTCAACCGTTCCTCCTGAGATGTTTTTAAGAGTGTTTTTAACTGTTGTAGCAATTGCTTTTTTTGCTTTGCTGCCCTTGGGGAGGGTGGGCGAGGTGTAAATCCAAGAAATAACAGTGTACGATTGAGCAGGTTGTTTGGAAGTGAACAAAGACCCAAGATTCCCTTCCTTTATTCTTTTAAAAACGAGGCTCGTTCTGGCTCCTGCATTATAAAGCTCAGCGTTGGCTGGCGTATATACCTGGGGGCGACAGAGATGGCAGAAACATCAAGGCTGTTGATGAGGGACGAAGGGCTCATTCCCCCCCCCCCTTCGAACGCCACAAGGTCCATCGCTAAATAATTCAGGGCAGGGATGGTTTATTCATGCTCTCCAGCTTCTTTCATCTCATCTGAGTGTCATGGAAACTTCCCATCGGAGCAAACACGGACGGAAACGGCCCGGAGTGGTTTCGGAAAAGCCACCCTTAAATTCCAGCTTGTCTACAGCATCCGAATAACCCTTTAAATAAACAAAGGTGAAAATCGCACACAAATTTGCATCCGTTGTTAGTCCTTAAACAGGTAGAAATTAACGGAGACGGCTGTTAATTTCAGCGGGCCGGAGCAGGGAAGGGGCTCCAGTTCGCATCTGAAAGCGGATCTGCTTAATTCCCAAATGCGCGAATGAAACGCGGTGCTTGTCTGAATTGGGCTTTTCTCCTTGTTCTGCACTGCTGTTCTTCATCCAACAGCTCAGCTGGAAAAATATAAAACAGCGAAAATAACCAATAGTATTGATCAGGGGCTTCTTTTTTCTTTCCCAGCCAGAACCCGCTGGATCTCGGTTCCAGCACCTCTACGTTTCGGCTCCCGAACGCCGCAAACCCCGAAATCAGCGTTCCGGTTTTGCGAACGTTCTTTGGAACCCGAACGTCCGACGCGGCTTCCGATGGGCTGCAGGAGCTCCCCGCAGCCCATCGGAAGCTGCGCCTCGGTTCCCGAACCTTTTTCAGAAGTCGAACGGACTTCCGGAACGGTTTACGTCCAGCTTCCGAGGTACGACTGTATAAGAGAACCGGGGGGACAGGGGATGGACGGATGTTCACAGTGAGTTCTGGAGCCTCTACCCCAAGAAAAACAGCGCTGGTAATTATATCAGGGACGGTTGCTTGCAAAAACGGAAGAAAAATAATGGGTCCATTTGGCGGAACGTGTGTTCAGAAGTTAGGAGAACTTCTCAATGACAAGTTTTCCATCAGCACTGAAGAAGAGCCTTCGTAACAATGTGGGCACAGTAAGGTCTGCGACAGAGGGTTCCAGGAAGCCGAAATGTCTGTTTCTTAAACTTTACCGCTTCCAGTTGTAGGGACTGGCTTGTGTGTCAGGAGGGCATTGCTGGTAACTAACCACCACCCCATAAACGCAGGTTGCCCCTCCACCCCTCCACCCAGTGCTCACCCCCTTCCCTCCCACCCACCGAAGGATCCTGGGAACTGTGGTCTGTTCAGGGTGCCGGGAACTGTAGCACAGCGAGGGGTAATGCCGCAGTTCCCAAAAATATTTTTTGGGGAATCCATATCCTTTTTGGATATAGGGACGCGGGTGGCGCTGTGGTTTAAACCACTTAGCCTCTAGGGCTTGCCGATTGGAAGGTCGGCAGTTCGAATCCCCGCAATGACGGGGTGAGCTCCCGTTGCTCGGTCCCTGCTCCTAGCAGTTCGAAAGCATGAAGTGCAAGTAGATAAATAGGTACCGCTCTGGTGGGAAGGCAAACGGCGTTTCCGTGCGCTGCTCTGGTTCGCCAGAAGCGGCTTAGTCGTGCTGGCTACATGACCCGGAAAAACTGTCTGTGGACAAACACCGGCTCCCTCGGCCAGTAAAGCGAGATTAGCGCCGCAACCCCAGAGTCGTCTGCGACTGGACTTAACTGTCAGGGGTCCTTTACCCTTTACCTTTATATCCTTTAAAACGTGCTGTGGATATATGGTGTGTCTGCAGGCAGCTGGAGCCAAGGGCTTGCCTTGCAGTGGAGGCAAATTCCTTAGGAAACACGGACGGTGCAAAAACTCCAGGAAACTTGGTCTTGTCTAACTGGTTGCAGCCCCGGCATTAGGGTAGGGAAACCATGACCAAATCTCCACGCCGCGCCTGAGAAAACTCCCCTTAAATAGCTAGAAATGGGTGCAAGTATCTTTCCCCCTATTAAAAAAATATAGCCCCTTTCTCTGGCCTCTGCTTCTTCTCCTCTAACTGGTTTTTCCTCTGGATTCTTTGCATTCTTCCACTCCATCAAGAAATTGCCTGTCTTATTTAGACAAACAGCCCCCTTTGCTTCGGGCAAGAGGAAAGAACCGCTAGACTCCTCGGATGGCCTCTCCGAGAAATGCAGACTGTTTTCTGTGCATCACACACCCACCTTTTTTTGCGGCGGCCAAAATTTTATCTGCCCAGCTGCTCACACTCCTGAGTTCTATCATGCTATCCCAGGATTCCCCCCACTCCCCGGGTCCTTCTGTGATTCTGGGATTGTCCCTGGATAACCGGGACACTCAGAGGGGATGCTCAAACACTCACAGACCACTACAGCTGTACCTTGGTTGTCGAACGCCTTGGTACTCAAGCAATTTGGAACCCAAACACTGCAAACCCGGAAGGAAGTGTTCCGGTTTGCGAACTTTTTTCGGAAGCCGAACGTGATCCATTTTGAGTGCTATGAAATATGAAATATTTTATGGTCACTTGTACATCATGTATACAGTGAGATTACACCAATCTCTGTCTGTTTTTGCTATTTATTTTGCATTTTTCTTTTTGCGGCTATCCCCCCCCCCCTTGTTTTTGTGACTGTGTGGAACCCAGTTCAGCTACTGATTGATTGCGTGACTGCGGTACATTGTTTATCGCTTTCATTTTATGGATCAGTGGTCTCGTTTAGATAGTAAAATTCATGCTAATTGGTGTTTTAAGGGGTTGCTTTTAAAATCCTGGAACGGATCGATCCGTTTTGCATGACTTTCTATGGGAAAGAAGCACGCCTTGGTTTTGGAACGGACTTCCGGAACGGATTAAATTTGAGAACCAAGGGACCACTGAATCGGCCTCCTGTGATTTCTCCGAACCTGGAAGCTTTTGCACAGCAATTGGCTGGGTGGAAGGAGCTGGTTTTTTTGCAGGAGCAAAACTGGAAGCCGTGTCCAGCCGAAAGATTGCAGAAGCAGAGCGGAGGCAGCCAGATAAGTGGTTCGCATTCCTTTAAGGCTTGCAGAAATAACAGTGAGAAATGAAGCCATGCAGGAAAACAACAACATGTTGCACCTGGAAAGAGCAAATTGACCTTTCTCTGCCTCTTCAAGTACAGAGTCCCTTCTAGCTGTCTAAGACGTCCCTTGCTTCTGGTCGGTGGTCAAGAGTCTTGCCAGAATGATATATAAACTTGCATATAACCTTACAGGATGAATAACTTAAGCTCAGTAGTGCAGACCCTCCAAGTGCCCCTATTTTCCAGTCCCGGATTTACAGAAGCTGTCCCGGTTTCTGATTTGATCCCGGAATGTCCCGCTTTCCCTTAAAAGGTAAAGGGACCCCTGACCCGTTAGGTCCAGTCGTGGACGACTCTGGGGTTGCGGCGCTCATCTCACTTTACTGGCCCAGTTTGCTGGCGTCCAGCTTCCGGGTCATGTGGCCAGCATGACTAAGCCGCTTCTGGCGAACCAGAGCAGCGCACATAAACTCCGTTTACCTTCCCGCCGGAGCGGTCCCTATTTATCTACTTGCACTTTGATGTGCTTTCGAACTGCTAGGTGGGCAGGAGCAGGGACCGAGCAACGGGAGCTCACACCATCGCGGGGATTCGAACCGCCGACCTTCTGATCGGCAAGCCCAAGCGACACAGTGGTTTGACCCACAGCGCCACCCGCGTCCCTCGCTTTCCCTTAGACTGGACCTAATGGTCAGGGGTCCCTTTACCTTTAGCTATAGATATAGCAGAGGGTAATGGGGCCCAGCTCACACAGAACAGCCGGCGGCTGAGCAGAGACCTCCGAGGATACTTATCGCAGCTCCTAAATCCAGAGGAGATCATGCATAATTTCTCAGGGCTCTCCGTTTCTCACCTGCCGGGTGCTGGAAACCGGAGTGCCAGAGTCCTGGGCTCAGCCACTTGACCGCCTCCCGCCCAGCTGCCGTTTCTTTTTCATTAAGGCCAGGCAGGACTGGGAATGCCCCGTTCCTGAAATGCTGGGGCAGCTGCTGCCTGCCAGTGCGGGCAGTGCTGAGCTACGTGCGCCAAGGCCAGGCAGGAGACAGGTTTCTCGCTGTTGCTATAACGAAACGAGCCCTTTATCGAAGCAGCATTTGGAGCCACATCTGTAACATCTGCAGGGTCTTCGCGCCCTCTGGTGGAAGCCGGGAGGCGTTGCAGCGTAGTTCGACTTCCAGTCAAGCTAGCATTCGTTTTTTAAAAAACGGCAACAGCAGCAACAAAGTGATGACCCCCCCAAAAAAGGTGTGTGTGTGGATAAAATTAACAGAGATGAAGGTCATGTTGGGTTGCAGAGGGCAATCTACTTTAAAAGAGAGTTTCCAAGCAGATAAGGACTGTAATTTACTTTTAAATATATAATCTCAGCCTGTGTGGTTTTTTTGCCTGGCACAACAGCACTCACACCCACGCTATATATTTCAAACGCACGGCTGCCCGGCACAAAGGGTCCTGGGAACTCTAGTTTGCTATTGGGTGCTCTGTGAGGGGTGAGCTGCAGTTCCCAATATTTTTGGGAGGGAGCCACGTCCTTTAAAGGTGTGGTCATAGATTCACGAACCTGCAACCTTGGCGTTACCAGCACCGCGCTCTGACCAACTGAGCTACGGCTTATGAGCTTTCTTTCTTTCCTTCTCCCCACCAGCCCGTTTTCCTTTCGTGCCGTGTCTTTTTTTTTTTTTTTTTTTTACACTGCGGTCCATTGGGGTTGCCCGTTTCTGAACAGTTTCGCAGCTTGTCCAGATGTAAGGTAGAGAGAGCTGTGCCTGTCTAGAAACCAGCTTGCCGTGCGAAGGTTAAATTCATCCATTTGGGACTCCGCCCACTTTTGACTGGCCCCTCCCGCTGCCACCATGTGGCCCCCGGAAAGTTGCCCAGAAGGGAATGCGGCCCTCTGGCTGCAAAATGTTTCCCCCGTCTCTGACATAACCAGGGCCGGATTTAGGTTTGATGCGGCCCTCAGCTCCTGAAGGTAACGGGGCCCTTTCTATGTCCAGCTACCTTTTGCCAACAAGAAATTGTCACTGTTTTTTGTGTCGAATATATACTATAAGGTCATTTATGGACCGAATAGGTATCTAAAGCCATTTGCACATAACAAAATATGTATTTTATCGAAGTAATGGTTGAACTGAAATACAATTAAAAAGTATATTAATAGTGAAATGCAATGTCTTGGGGTTGTTTTTAAAAACCTGGAACGGATTAATCCATTTTGCATTACTTTCTATGGGAAAGCACACCTTGGTTTTGGAACAGTCTTCCGGAATGTATTAAGTTTGAGAACCGAGGGACCCTATATATAGAAATTAGCAAACCGGTCATATTTTAGGGAGCAGGCTAGCAGACAGACTTACATGCTAGTAGCCAACGCAACACAAAACACAGTTGCTGTATGTAGGTTTTATTTTGTTTGTTTTTTATCTTATATTTTGGAAATGTACATCCAGGTTTTTTCCCCTTTGATTTTTTTTGGGGCCCCCCAAGAGAGTGGGGCCCTAAGCTATAGCTTGTTTAGCTTTTACGTAAATCCGGCACTGGACTTTAACATTTGCAAAAGGACGGAGACGAAACGATTTATTCCTCTTTCTTGATCGTATATAAATTATACACATATACATATATGACCCCGTTGTGACCATGCAGGAACCAAACGAGAGAGAAAGTGCTGGGTCCCAGGGGCCTCTCGAGATTTGAGGGTCAGGCACCCCAACTGATGCTACGTGCATGGATCCGGGCCACCTCCTTAGCCAGGAAACAAACAGAACCCGCCCTCTACAAGGATGCTGGAAATTTAGCAGAAAGGAAGTTAAGATTTGGACGTTGGAGCTCTGCGTTCCAAGTCCCAGCGGGGCAGTGAGGGTTCCTACCCTATCAAGGGTACCCTGTCTGGCCAGAGTGGTGCATGCTCTGGTTATCTCCCGCTTGGACTACTGCCATGCGCTCTCCGCGGGGCTACCTTTGAAGGTGACCCGGAAACTGAAACTGATCCAGAATGCGGCAGCCAGACTGAGGACTGGGAGCGGCCACTGAGACCATATAACACCGGTCCTGAAAGACCTACATTGGCTCCCAGGATATTTATTCAAAGTGCTGACCTTGGAAACCCTAAATGGCCTCGGCCCAGCAGACCTGAAGGAGTGTCTCCACCCCGGACACCGGGGTCCATCTCCCGAGGGCCTTCTGGTGGTTCCCTCCCTGCGAGAAGCGAGGTTACAGGGAACCAGGCAGAGGGCCTTCTCGGTGGTGGCACCCTCCCGTCAGATGTCAAGGAAATAAGCAACTATCTGACTTTTAGAAGACATCTGAAGGCGGCCCTGTTTAGGGAAGTTTTAAATCTTGGTTTTTAATATTCTGTTGGGAGCCACCCAGAGAGGCTGTGGAAACTCAGCTAGAAGGGCGGGGTGTAAATTAAAAATTATTGTTATTGTTATTTGGACCCACCAGCCACAAAAACGGCAGAAGGTGCTGCCACCACCCAGCCCCAACTGCCTCTGCTCAGGAAGGAAGGAAACCCACACTATATTAAGACTCCATCTAGCTCAGAATATCTGGGCACGGACTGGCAGCAGCTCTCTCGGGCTGCCGCCTCTCTCCCAGGCCTACCTTGAGATGTCAAGGTTCAAATCTGGGAGCTTCTGCGTCCAAAAGCGGCGGCTCTGCTCCCAAGCCCTAGTCCTTTCCTTTTAAAAAAAGGGAGGGGACGAAGATTCTAGTCCTCATGAACTGATTTAAAGGGGGAAGTGGGAAGCTGCCCTATACTGAGACCATCTGCCTGAGTACTGGTTGGCAGTGCCAGGGACTGGACTCGAGGGGCCTTCGGCACTGCCACTGACCTCCCCCTAAAAGGAAAGTTAAGATGCTAGTCCTCAGGACTGGATCTCGGGGCTCTTTCTCCTGCGAGCGGCAGCTGTTTGCCGTCAGATGCAAAGGCAAGGGGGCGGGCGGTGTCTCTCTTACCTACAGTAGTGTCTGGTTGCCCCCCACCTCCCCACATTGCAACCCGGAGCCCGTGAAATCGGCAGGACCAATTCTGGGCCGTCTCTCTTGCAATCAAAGCAACGCAGAGTTTTAATTGGGCATAGATGGGTCAGCGGGATCGAACAGAAAAACAACAACACAGAGAATTAAAAGGGGAGGGGGAACCAAAGGAAAGCCCCGCAGGTGGGCGCCAACCCCGGCTTTGGGAAATCTAGTTCCTCTCAAAGGATCAGTCGCTGTCGTCGCCGGCCCCGCGGATCTGGCCCGTCTCCCAAAGCTGAGCCAGGAGTCCCCTCTGGCAGACGACTTTGGTGGATTTCACAACCTGCAAAAGGAATCGGCGGCTCAGATAAGAGAACAAGGGTTCTTTTGCAGCCCCGGGGTCCACCTTGCCTGGCAGACGAGTTCCCGGGGGCCGCGTGCCCGTGGTGAAATAAAATTTTGGTGTAGGCTGCCTTGAGTCCCTGCCAGGGAAAACAGTGGGCTATAATAATAATAATAATAATAATAATACAGTGGTAACTTTGTTTTCGAGCGTCTTGGAAGCCAAACATTTCAGTTACCGAATGCCGAAAACCCGGAAGTAATTGCTTCCGTTTTCGAAGGCGCCTCGGAAGTTGAGCGGCTTCCGCTGCGCGTTTTTCAATTTCATAGAATCCTAGAGTTGGAAGAGACCCCAGGGGCCATCCAGTCCAACCCCCTGCCAAGCAGGAAACACCATCAAAGCATTCCTGACAGATGGCTGCCAAGCCTCCGCTTCAAGACCTCCAAAGAAGGAGACTCCACCACACTCCTTGGCAGCAAATTCCACTGTCCAACAGCTCTCACTGTCAGGAAGTTCTTCCTAATGTTTAGGTGGAATCTTCTTTCTTGTAGTTTGAATCCATTGCTCCGTGTCCGCTTCTCTGGAGCAGCAAAAAACAACCTTTCGCCCTCCTCTATATGACATCCTTTTATATATTTGAACATGGCTATCATATCACCCCTTAACCGTCTCTTCTCCAGGCTAAACATACCCAGCTCCCTAAGCCGTTCCTCATAAGGCATCATTTCCAGGCCTTGGACCATTTTGGTTGCCCTCCTCTGGACACCTTCCAGCTTGTCAGTATCCTTCTTGAACTGTGGTGCCCAGAACTGGACACAGTATTCCAGGTGAGGTCTGACCAGAGCAGAATATAGTGGTACTATTACTTCCCTTGATCTAGACGCTATACTCCTATTGATGCAGCCCAGAATTGCATTGGCTTTTTTAGCTGCTGCATCACACTGTTGACTCATGTCAAGTTTATGGTCCACCAAGACTCCTAGATCCTTTTCACATGTACTGCTCTCAAGCCAGGTGTCACCCATCCTGTATTTGTGCCTTTCATTTTTTTTTTGCCCAAGTGTAGTACTTTACATTTTTCCTTGTTAAAATTCATCTTGTTTGCTTTGGCCCAGTTCTCTAATCAGTTAATTTTCTCCGTTGGCTTTGGAGACCGCCCTTTTGCGCCTCGGTTGTCGACCGTTTCGGAAGTCGAATGGTCTTCCGGAATGGATTATGTTTGACAACCGAGGCACCACTGTAATAAGAACTGTGAGAATGATCGGGAACGAACCGGAGCGTAAATCCTATTGAACTCAGTGGGGCTTCCTTCTGAGTAAAAAAAATGCCCAGGATTGGAGTGCAAGGCTGCACAGTCTTGACCCGGTTAAATGGGGGCCAGCTCCGTTGATTACAGTGGGGTTTACTTCTGAGTCAGACAGTGAGCTCCCGTTGCTCGGTCCCTGCTCCTGCCAGCCTAGCAGTTGGCGCCCGGCTTCCGAGACGCTCGGAAACTGAGGTTCCGCTGCAAAGAACAGGCCCCTCTGTGTATCTTTCGGCACCCTGCTTTCCCCTCCCGTAGGTCTTACCTCAGAGTCGATTTCGTCGTGCAGATCGATGCCAGCATACTGGGGGGGAAAGAGGGAAGGAAAATAAGAGAACAGGAAATCTGGCAGGGAGGGGATGTCCCGTAGGAACGGCTGAACTGCACGCCCTCCAGTGTTTTGCAAATTAGGAGCACAGGAAAGGTGTCTTGTGCTGAGTCACAACTCTCAGCTCGCTCGGTGTCAGCCAGCCGCAACTCAGACTTTTTCAGCTCCGACTGGAGACACCGGGGATCGAACCTGGGGGAAACACCTGCGCAGGTGCTCTGCTGCTCAATTCCCCGGAGGATAATGCAAGATTCTAGTCCTCTTGATACTAAATAAAGGCCAGATTTTAATAGGAAGCCGCCTGGGCCAGGGCTCCATCTAGTTCAGCATTGCTTACACGGACAGGCAGTAGTGGCTCTCTAGGGCATGGGTAGGCAAACTAAGGCCCGGGGGCCGGATCAGGCCCAATTGCCTTCTCAATCCGGCCCGGGGACAGTCCGGGAATCAGCTTGTTTTTACATGAGTAGAATGTGTGCTTTTATTTAAAATGCATCTCTGGGTTATTTGCGGGGCATAGGAATTCATTCACCCCCCCCAAATATAGTCCGGCCCCCCACAAGGTCAGAGGGACAGTGGACCGGCCCCTACTGAAAAAGTATGCTGACCCCTGCTTTGGGGTTTCTTCTCCTGGAGATGTCAGGGATAGAATCTGGGGATTTCTGCATGCAAACCCCTCCGTTGGTTAGAGCATGGTGCTGAAAACGCCAAGGTTGCAGGTTCAATCCCCGTAGGGGACAGCTGAGTATTCATTCCTGCGTTACAGGGGGGGTTGGACTAGATAACTCACGGGGTCCCTTCCAACTCTACGATTCTAGGATCCTCCTCCTGTCTAAGGCAGCAACCTCCGCCCCCCGTTGCAGCGGATGCTGGCAAGTCCCTACCTTTCCTCCCTCCCTGTGCCTCTTGGTCTTCTCCTCTTCCGCCGAGGGACGCTCCGAGGATGGTCTCCCCGCATAGGCTTGCCGCGGGGACGCCGAGGGAGATGACCTCGCAGGGGAATCGGGAGCAGCCGCGGCCGATACGCAGTAGCTGTCGGAAATCCCCGAAGCAGCTGGTGGAGGGAATCAGAAGAGAGGAGAGTTGGCAGGTTTTCTTTTAAATTAAAAAAAGAAACAAACCAACCACAGAGCTATCTGGCTTGATCTCAGGGCCTTCTCGGTGGTGGCGCCCTCCCACCAGATGTCGAGGAAATAAACAACTATCTGACTTTTAGAAGACACCTGAAGGCAGCCCTGTTTAGGGAAGTTTTTAATGTTCTATTATATCCCTGAATGAGCGTCTCCACCCCAGACACTGGAGTCCATCTCCCGAGGGTCTTCTGGCAGTTCCCTCCCTGGGAGGTTACAGGGAACCAGGCAGAGGGCCTTCTTGGTGGTGGCGCCCGCCCTATGGAATGCCCTCCCGTCAGATGTCAAGGAAATAAACAACTATCTGACTTTTAGAAGACATCTGAAGGCAGCCCTGTATAGGGATGTTTTTAATGTTTAATGTTCTATTAAATCCCTGGAGGAGCGTCTCCACCCCGGACACCGGGGTCCATCTCCCGAGGGTCTTCTGGCAGTTCCCTCCCTGGGAGGTTACAGGGAACCAGGTAGAGGGCCTTCTCGGTGGTGGCGCCCTCCCATCAGATGTCAAGGAAATAAACAACTATCTGACTTTTAGAAGCCATCTGAAGGCAGCCCTGTTTAGGGAAGTTTTTGATGTTTGATATTTTGTCATGTTTTTAGTATTCTGTTGGGAGCCGCCCAGAGTGGCTGTGGCGGCCCGGCCAGATGGGCGGGGTATAAGTAATAAATAATAATAATAATAATAATAATAATAATAATTTAGTTGGCAACTCCGTCAGATGGGTTATTATTACTAAGACACCCCTATTTTATTCAGGGGAAAGTTGGAGGGTACGGTTTTATTCATTGTTTCTGACCGCCTTTCCTTACGGTTGCAATTCTGCAAACCTTTTCGTGCTGCCAACCGCCTGGAGCGGGGTTCTAGCTATGTAAAGGCGGTGTGCGAATAAAATGACAGCTCTGGTGATGCGATTCTCCACGGCATGTGAAGCGGCCGGCATCGATCCCCCCACCCTGCCCTTCTCACCCGAGCTCTGCGACGACGTCCGAGAGGGCGCCTTCGACCCCGTCGCTGTCCCGGCTCTTCTCCTCTGCTCCTGGAGCTCCACTTCCCTCTGCAAAGCGTCCCGGATCTCCTGGTCGATCAGGGCCGACATCCGGGGTCTCTGCGTCTTCACGGTGTACAGCTCCTCCCGGGGAGCGGCCCACTCCGGGCTGCCCTCTTTCCTCCGGGAGGTCAGGGGTTCCCGGTCGACGGGGGACGAGAACCTGAGTTTCCTCACCGGGATGGCGAAATGTCCCTCCCGCAAAATCGCAGGCTCCGAGTCTCCCAGAACCCGAGCGCCAGAGGAATCCACCCGCTGGCCGAAAACAGTGTCGTTCTGGTCGAAAGGGGGCGAGTCGCCCCTTTGCTTTCTTCTGCTGGGTAAAGAAGGCTGGTAGGCCTCTGAGCTCCACTTCACGTCCTGGCCGGCCGTCCTTTTCCCGGGGTCACCATTCCGGGCCTCCTCTCTCTCCCCCAGCATCCTTGCCGTCATGGGGGCCTCCTCGTCCCTTTCGAACACTTTCCGGCGTTCCGAGATCTCCCGGCAGACCCCCCTGTCGTACGTCCCGGACAGCCTCCCTTCCTTCTGCAGGTCCTCCTCTCGCCTGGTTTCCTGCTCGATCTCCCTCTGCACGAAGAAGGAAACGCCGTGTTTGTCTTTTCCTTTCCTGGAGGAAGCTGGCGGCGTGTCGGCGGACAGCAGCAGAGGCTTGGTCTGGATCTCCACCAGCTCATCCCGGCTGTCGACCCGGTGGATCCCCCTCTCTTTGCGGTGGGCGTCCTCCCTTTCCATCGACAGCCGGATTTCCCGCTCAATGGGCGTCTCGTCCGAGGACCCCAGATCTTCTTCCGCAAGGCCTTGGCCACCGGCCTCCCAGTCCAGAGGTTCTCCCAGCTCCTCTTTGATGTAGACCCTTCTTCCATCAGGCGCCACAACGTTTGTGTTCTGGGGCATTTCTGCCAGACCGTAATCTGAGTTTTGACAAATAGGGGCTTGCTTGGGACATGTGGGCTCTGTTCTTTGGGGAACCCGACTCTCTGCCCGCTCACTAGACCAACCCACTCTTCTCTGGCCGTAGACATCAGGAATCTGCTCCTGAATCTGCTCCGCTTCCGTCCCCTGAATGTTTTGCGTTGTCCGCGAGCTGGGTGCCGGTTTCCTCGGCCCCAGAAGCAGCTTGGGGTTTGTCTTCTCCAGTTCCAAAAACTGTTGCCGAGCCATGGCGAAGTTGATCTTCTCCGTGTCTATGTTTTGAGGGTCGACGGGGGTGCTCTCCCAGCGGGAAGACGGGCTGTCGAAACAGACGGCGAAGCCGGTGGAATAACTCCTCGTCCCCGGGGCGGCTTCTCGGCCGGCGGAGGAAGCGTTGATGTCCTCCAGCTCCTCCGCAGAGCTCCACTTTTCGGCCATGGTGGTGCTCTTCCTCACCACTTGGCTGCGGATAATCTCCCGCCGTTCCTCCTCGAGCTCCTCGGCTTTCTCCGGCGAGGCCTCCTCGGGGCGGATCCTGTACCTCAGCTCCTCTTCGTCCTCGCCGTAAAGCCTCGAAGGCTTCATCTCGCCTTTGTACGCCCGGATGTCGTACAGCGAGCCGGATTTGACCACCTCCAGCTTGGACTCTCTGCCCAGCGGTGCCGCCCAAAGGTCCTTCCTCCCATTGATGGCCTTTGACCCATTTTCGTTGGAGTCGGCCATCACCCACCCATCCCCAGCCCTCTCCTCGCGGTGGTGCCCCAAGTCAAAATACTCGTCGCCCGCCGCCTCTTCAAACTTCAGCCCCCTTCGCGAACCGGACCGGGGGCTGCTCGGTTCTTCGTCTTCGGGGTCCATGGTCGGAGACGAGGTGAAGACAAGCCTACGGATGTACATTTCCGTTTCCGAAAGGAGGTTCCTCAGAGACTTCCCCTTAGGAGGCGAGGAGATGTTCTCTAGGTGTTTTACACAGGTTGAGTGTTCCAGTGGCGCCGTGCAGCCTTCACATCAGGAACAGGGCTTTGCGGTTCCTGGGTAGCAAGAGGAAATATATATATTCATATATACAGTACATAGCAAGCTGCCTTCTGCTGGGTTAGACTGGCTGCTCATATAGCCCAGTATCACCCACTCTGACTGACTGCTACCTTTGAAGGTGACCCAGAAACTGCAACTAATCCAGAATGCGGCAGCTGGACTGGGGACTGGGAGTGGAGACCATATCACACCGGTCCTGAAAGACCTCCATTAGCTCCCAGGACGTTTCTGAGCACAACTCAAAGGGTTGGTGCTGACCTTTAAAGCCCTAAACGGCCTCGGCCCAGTATACCTGAAGGAGCGTCTCCACCCCCATCGTTCTGCCCGGACACCGGGGTCCATCTCCCGAGGGCCTTCTGGCGGTTCCCTCCCTGCGAGAAGTGAGGTTACAGGGAACCAGGCAGAGGGCCTTCTCGGTGGTGGCACCCTCCCATCAGATGTCAAGGAAATAAACAACTACCCGACTTTTAGAAGACATCTGAAGGTAGCCCTGTTTAGGGAAGTTTTTAATATTTGACGTTTTATCACGTTTTTAATATTCTGTTGGGAGCCACCCAGAGTGGCTGGGGAGACCCAACCAGATGGGCAGGGTATAAATAATAAATTATTATGATTATCATCATCATCATCATCATCATCATCATCATCATTAATTATTTCCAGGGTTCCAGGCAGAGATATGATTTCCAGGGCGGTTTAGCAATCAAATCCCTCTTTGCAGGGAACTCTTGTTCTCTGAGTCTAAGGAGAACCAGGATTCCCTAACCCTTGGAACCCTTCACAAACTACGCTTCCCAAGATTCTTTGGGGGAAAGTCACAACAACTTTTTGGAGGCCCCCCCCCCCAACAAGAAAATAATCCTGGCTACGCCCATGGTCCCTTCTGCAGTTGTCTGATTCTGTTTTTCTAAGGCAGACCTGCCTTATATTAGAGGCCTCCCCTGTACAATAGCAAAGGTCTGAATGCCCTCTGCTGGGAGAAATGAGAATTTATCACTCACTTCGCCAGGGAGGAGAGATAAAGGTGGCTGGGGTGCTCATAGTTTTGTTCGCAGAACCATAAACCGCCTCCCTAGTGGACTCCAGCACACATACCCCTCGACTTTCTGGTTTTGCGGGAGAGAGAATTAACAGAAATGCCGCAGGTCATAAAGTCATCGGAGTTTCGCAAGCTGTAAACGGCAGCAGACATTGACCCCAGAACTGTGCAAAAAACTCCGCTGAACTCCAGCACACACACAAACACACCCCCAAAGCTCTTGGCTCAGATAACAACTGGCTGCCGTCCCTGGAGGACTCTAGGGAGCTGAATTCTGCCCACACTGGGTTAGGGCAGATCCTGAAGCTGAGGCTCCAGTACTTTGGCCACCTCATGAGAAGAGAAGACTCCCTGGAAAAGACCCTGATGTTGGGAAAGATGGAGGGCACAAGGAGAAGGGGACGACAGAGGATGAGATGGTTGGACAGTGTTCTCGAAGCGACTGGCATGAGTTTGGCCAAACTACAAGAGGCAGTGAAGGATAGGTGTGCCTGGCGTGCTCTGGTCCAGGGGGTCACGAAGAGTCGGACACGACTGAACGACTGAACAACAACAACAAGAATGATTGATCTGGCGCAGGACACTTAACTCTTGGCTTCGCCTAAACTCATATCCCCCCCGCTCTAATATCCCTAGCGCTACAAGACTGTCACAAGAGCACCTGGACTAAAATTGTCTATCAAAAACTTCGCTTTTGCGGTTTATCACCGCAACAGCTACTCACTTTGGGGTTTCGTAAAGCAAACAGTCTAATTTGTCAGCGCGGTTGTAAAGAACCTTGGGGTGGTTAAGATAAAACAACAAAGTCATTTGATGATGATGATAATAATAAAATCACAACCCTGCTTTAAAACATACAAAAGTTCAAATGCTAAAACAGATTAAAAACACCTCAACTTCCTAAGCGTACGGGTCTAAACAGGAATGTTTTTCAACAGGAGCCGAAGAGAAAAAAGATCTCCGAGTTGGAGAGGGAAGTTCTCCCCATGTCTACCTTTCCCCCAATATTTTCCCATTACTTTGTGGTTATTATAATTATTATTATTACAGTCTTACCTTGGTTGACTAACACCTTGCAACTCGACCGTTTTGGCTCCTGAGCGCCGCAAACCCGGAAGTCAGCGTTCCGGTTTGCGAACGTTCTCTGGAACCCGGACGTCCGACGCGGCTTCCGATCGGCTGCAGGAGCTCCCTGCAGCCCATCGGGAGCCGCGCCTTGGTTTCCAAACGTTTTCGGAAGTCGAACGGACTTCCGGCATGGTTTCCGTTCGGCTTCCAACTGTATAAGAGAACAAGGTGAGTTCTGGCACCTCTTTCCCAAGAAAAACAGCACTGGTCATTATATCAGGGACAGTCACTTGAAAAAACGGGAAAAAACAATGCATCCATTCGGCAGAACGTGTGTTGAGAAGTTAGGAGAACTTCTCAATCACGAGTTGTCCTTCAGCGCCGAAGAAGAGCTCCCCTCTTTATTTCCTTCCGCACGGCAAGGTCTGCAACGGAGGGTTCCAGAAAGCCAGAACTTACTGGCGTTCTCATCCTGCATCCAAGACCGCAAGCTTAAATCGTCACTCGGCAATCGGGGAGGCTGGTATTTCGGTGGCAGAGCCACCCACCAGGGAGGACAGCTTCACTCCTTTCATCCATCCCTGGGCCCAGCAGGACCCCAAAACATGCCCAGGAAGGGAGATCAGAGAATAAAACCACGCGGTAGAGTTACCTACTGCGAGCCACTGTTTTCTCCTACCGGGGAGAACAATGCAGCCCTTGTTTCCTTCTCCTCTCACTCTGTGTGTGTGTGTGTCTGTCTGTCTGAACTGGGACGCTGGTGGCACTGTGGGTTAAACCACAGAGCCTAGGGCTTGCCAATTTGCATTTACTATCTATATCTAAGGGACGCGGGTGGCGCTGTGGGTGAAACTGCAGAGCCTAGGGCTTGCCGATCAGAAGGTCGGCGGTTCGAATCCCCGCCATGATGGGGTGAGCTCCCGTTGCTCGGTCCCTGCTCCTGCCCACCTAGCAGTTCGAAAGCACGTCAAAGTGCAAGTAGATAAATAGGTACCACTCCGGCGGGAAGGTAAACGGCGTTTCCGTGCGCTGCTCTGGTTCGCCAGAAGCGGCTTAGTCATGCCGGCCACATGACCCGGAAGCTGGACGCCGGCTCCCTCAGCCAGTAAAGCGAGATGAGCGCCGCAACCCCAGAGTTGTCCGCGACTGGACCTCACCGTCAGGGGTCCCTTTACCTATGTCTGAATTAGTTTGCACTTCCAGGGTTTCTCTGCCTGGTGGTGGAGAATGCCAGCTTGCTTCCTCATCCTCTTCGGAAAAGCCAAGCGAGTTGATGCAGCGGCCCGAAAGGCGAATGCTATTCTAGGCTGCGTCAACTTTCTAACCCTAAAATGCATCCGTGGCTTCAAGTTCCAAGGAAGGAGATCCCGGCTCGCCATTAGGAAAAACTTTCTGGCAGTGAGAGCCGTTTGGCCGTGGGACGGAAGGTGGCGAGCCAGCGTGGTGTAGTGGTTAACAGCAGTGGACTCATAATCCGGTGAACCGGGTTCGCTTCCCCGCTCTTCCACATGCAGCTGCTGGGTGACCTTGGGCTAGTCACACTTCTCTGAAGTCTTCCTTCTCAGGGGAGGAAGGGAAAGGAGAATGTGAGCCACTTTGAGACTCCTTCGGGTAGAGATAAAGCGGGATACCAAATCCAAACTCCTCCTCTTCTTCTTTCTTTCCCCTCCTCTCTCTCTCTCTCTCTCTCTCCTTCCCACTCCTCTCTCTCTCTCTCTTCTTTCTTTCTTTGAGAGCCGGTGTGGTGTAGTGGTTAAGAGCGGTAGACTTGTAATCTGGTGAACGGGGTTCGCGTCTCCACTCCTCCACATGCAGCTTTGAGACTCCTTCAGGTAGTGAAAAGCAGGATATCAAATCCAAACTCCTCCTCCTCCTCCTCCTCCTCCTCTTCTTCTTCTTCTTCTTCTTCATTGGAAGTTTTTAAGTATAGGTTGGGTGCCAATCCTGCACTGCAAGAGGGTTGGGCTGGACGGCCCCTGGGGAGGTCAAGGAGATGAACAACTACCTGACATTCAGAAAATACCTGAAGGCAGCCCTGTTTTGTTGTTCAGTCGTTCAGTCGTGTCCGACTCTTCATGACCCCATGGACCAGAGCACGCCAGGCACGCCTGTCTTTCACTGCCTCCCGCAGTTTGGCCAAACTCATGTTAGTAGCTTTGAGAACACTGTCCAACCATCTCATCCTCTGTTGTCCCCTTTCCTGTTTAGGGAAGTTTTTAATCTGTGACATTTTAATGTATTTTAATATTTGTTGGAAGTCGCCCAGAGTAGCTGTGGAGACCCAGCCAGATGGGTGGGGTACAAATAAATAATAATAATAATAATAATAATAATAATAATAATAATAATAATAATTTTGTGCGCTTGCATCTATCTTCCAACAACATGCTCCGAATTCTTCTTCCTGGCACCAACAGAGCTCTCCAAATCCGGGACCGCTGTCAGGTCGGTAGGGCGGATTCTGACAGCGATGTCACCTGCGAGGCTGGCATTCCACGGCTGCTGCCCCCTCCCTCCAAAGGACTTTTGACTTCTCGGCTAGAGATAAGCTCTGTGGGGTGGGCAAAGGTCGGGGAGGGGCAAGGGGGAGAGCGAACTGCTGATGGAATGAGTACACCTTAAAGGAATTTGGCAAAAGTGGAAGACAGGTTCTGGGCGAGGTCAGGAATTCCTGTGTTGGCATGGCCCCCTCTCTTATCGGCGGGAGGGACTGAAATGGTGAATCGGCGGCGCAGGGAACCTTTAAAGGTATAGTTTGCTGGTATAGTCGCCAATGGCGAGCCGGGATTAACACCCAAGCGACCTGCGTACGTGTGCCAGGAAGTCTTCCCGGTCGTCAAACGAGCGATTTGATTCCCAGGGAGGGAGGGGGGTCAGTTTTCATCCCCACCGCGTGTTTGGGCAGCTTAGGATCGTAGAGCCGGGAGGGACCCGAGGGTCATCTAGTCCAACCCCCTGCAATGCAGGGGTCTCGGCTAAAGCATCCGTGACAGATGGCCATCCAAATCTCTGCTGAAGATCCCCCAAGGAAGGAGAGTCCGCAACCTCCTGAGGTGTCCCAACAGCTTTGTCAAAAAGGGTCTGAATCTCCTTTCTTGTCACTTGAAGCCGTGGGTTCGAGTCCTGCCCTCTGGAGCAGGAGAAAACCAGCGTGCTCCTTCTTCCATGTTCAGCCCTTTAGATATCTGAAGGTAGCCTATCTCCTCTCAGTCTCCTCTTTCCCAGGCTAAACATACCCAGCTCCTTCGACCGCTCCTCATCAGGCTTGCTTTCCAGACCCCTTGATCATCTCGGTCGCCCTCCTTTGCCCACATCCCAGCTTGTCAACGTCCTTCTTACATTGTGCTGCCCAGAACTGGACACAGGACTTCAGCTGGGGCTCTGACCATGGCAGAACAGAGAGGGAATATTACTTCCCTTCCTCCTTCCTTGTCACTTCACACCACGGGTTCGAGTCCTCTCCCCCTGGAGCAGGAATCCCCCTCTCCCCATTTTATCCTCCTAACAACCCTGCGAGGTAGCTTGGTCCGAGAGAGACGGGGACCGGCCCTAGGCCATTTGCAAGGCAGGCAGAAAGTTGATAAAACAACTGCACATTGGCAGAGATCCCCGAGTTGCAGGGGGTTGGTCTAGAAGGCCCCCCGGGGTCCCTCTTTCCCAAACTTTTTCTGAACACCAGGATACACCCGGCCCACCTTTCGCCAAAGCCAAGTAGAATCACGGAATTCTAGAGTTGGAGGGGACACCAAGGACCATCTAGTCCAACCCCCTTGCAATGCAGAAATACGCAGCTGCCCCACACGGGGATCGAACCTGGAACCTTGGGTGTTATCAACTCCATCCTCTAACATGCCAGGGGAGTTGTTAGCAAGAGGGCCTCGGACTCTCATGAGCCCCACACCTGAAGCACTCTCCAGGAGGGCTGGGCACACAACCTGCTTGCAAGACCCCCCCTTTTTTTAATGCATTTTTAAATCGAGCTTTTGTAAGGCCAGCTGCCCTCTTGACCCTCCCAGAGGCACCCCCGCCTTCCCTTCAAATACCACCCAAAGCTCTCCGTCTCCACGGCTGCCCTGCGCTGTGCCCACCACCGAAACCAACCTGCCGAAACCGAAATCCATTCCTCCTATCGCATGGCTGAGCAAAGGCCGTTCCTCTGTTCCTGAACCCGGAGCAAAGAGCGGTTTCCCCAACAGGCAGAAACCACACGGGGCCTTTTCTCTCTCTCTCTGTCTCTCCGCTCGTCTCACCCCCAGAGAGGCCTGTTAGGGGGCACCCTCTCTGTGCGCTGCGCTGCCTGGTTTTGAACGAGGCGCAGGCACACTGGGAGGGCGCAAGTCTGCGCCAGGCTGATAAGAACCTCGGCCGGCAGAGGAATTCTAGGAACGAGCGGAGGGCAAAAGAAACTGTCAAGTTTCAAAACAGTTCCGTGGCTCGGTGCCCTTCCCGGGTGCTTCCCCTCCTGCCAGCTTCAGAGAAAGCCACAAAAATAATAATAATCTGGGATCAATGGCCTGGAAGTCGAGGGTCTCTGGCTTAGAGCACCCTGCGAGCAAAGTTGTTGTTTTTCTTTTAAAGTTGGGGAGCGGGAGAGAGAGAGGAGATCCAGGGAGGTCACCTACAATGGAACCGATCAGGAGGAGATTCGGGACCAGACGAAAGAAAGAAAGAAAGGCTCTTTGCACTGCGCAACGCTAGCCTGTGGAACTCACGGCCACAAGATTTTAGGAGGATACGCAGGGACATCGGAAACCGCTACATACCGAGCCAGATTCTGACTTCTTAAAGGGACGCCGGGTGGTGCTGTGGGCCAAACCGCGGAGCCTCTTGGGGCTTGCCGATCAGAAGGTTGGCGGTTTGAATCCCTGCAATGGAGTGAGCTCCCGCCACTCTTTCCCAGCTCCTGCCAAAAGCACGCCGGCGCAAGTAGATAAATAGGTACTGCTGCGGCGGGAAGGCAAACGGCGTTTCCATGCGCTCTGGTGTCCTGTTGCGCCAGAAGCGGTTTAGTCCTGCTGGCCACATGACCCGGAAAGCTGCCTGCGGACAAACGCCGGCTCCCTCGTCCTGAAAGCGAGATGAGCGCCGCAACCCCATAGTCGCCTTTGACTGGACTTAACCGTCCAGGGGTCCTTTACCTTTACCTCTTAAGTTCTTCGGATACCTGTGTTGCATGTGAGTACGTGTTTATATATCACACCCACCCATGCTACAATGCGATATGATATAATAAAAGCAGTCTGATTTTCCCCGTTTGTATGATAAATTAATGTGGCCCCATCAGCTTCATTCATATATATCAGGGGTGGCCAACTCCCAAGAGACTGCGATCTACTTACAGAGTTAAAAGCTGGCGGTGAGCTACCACAAGACGTCCAGTGATCTACTGGTAGATCAGGATCTACCTGTTGGACGTGCCTGATATATGAGAGAGAATTGTGTGCACGCGAACGTTTAATCCAGGGCAGCATTCTCTCAAAACCCTGCTCAGAGACGCCAGGGACTGGACCCGGGGACCTTTGCAAAGCAGATGTTCTACCAGCGAACTATGGTCACTTATGAAAGGATCGCAACAAACCATCGATGATAGAAGCAAGATGGGTCGGTCAAGGAAGAGGAGAGGTGTACGGCCCTATTTTCATCGGAGAAATGGAGGACATGGAATAGGACGTCCCTATTTTCAGGGCAGAAATGTTGGAGGGGATGGAATAGGACGTCCCTATTTTCAGGGGAGAAATGTTGGAGGGTCTGGAGTCATGCAACCACCAAGCCAAGGAGATATAACTACAACCTTTAGAAGACAGCTGAAGGCGGCCATGAAGGAAGTTTACAAAAAAAAAAAAGTTTCATGTTTCATTCTGTTTTTATAAATGTTGGAAGCCACCCAGAGTGGCTGGGGCAACCCAGCCAGTTGGGCCAGTTATAAATATTAAAGTTGTTGTTGTTGTTGTTGTTGTTATTTACAATATCCCTATTTTCATTGGAAGGTATGCCATGATAGCCACAATTTCAATTAAATAATAACGATCAACTCCCTCTCCCCAAAGATCTCTGCGAATTAATAGCTTCCGGAAGAGAATAGGGGTCTTCTTACCACCCGTGTGCGGCTCCGACTCCTCGTTCTCGATCCAGGAAGGTCTCTTTTTTCTCTCAGGGACGGAGGCAACTCAGCATCGAATGTCAGGACCCGAAAAACCGCTCTTAAAAGCATGTCCGAAAAGCAAAGTCCACGGCTTCTGACGCCAGAGCCACGCCCTCGACGTGGCCACATTCCCACAGGGCAATAGAAACTTGAATTCTTTTGCTTCGTATCCCGGCAATTATGGGCTATTAAAAAAAGGGATTCTCACGGGACGGGCGCCGAATGCTCACCTTCCCAAGGACAGTTTATTGCCACTTCATTCCAGGACTGGTTCCCCTGCCCTTCTTCTCTTGGTGTTGGAGAAGCTGCCATGGAGCTTTCCCTGATCTTACGCATGAGATGATGGAGAGAGATGACGTCCTTGATTTGGGCAATGTCATCCCCTCCAACGTTTCTCCCATGAAAATAGGGACGTCTTATTCCATCCCCTCCAACGTTTCTCCCATGAAAATAGGGACGTCTTATTCCATCCCCTCCAACGTTTCTCCCATGAAAATAGGGACGTCTTATTCCATCCCCTCCAACGTTTCTCCCATGAAAATAGGGACGTCTTATTCCATCCCCTCCAGCGTTTCTCCCCTGAAAATAGGGACGTCCTATTCCAGCCCCTCCAACGTTTCTCCCCTGGAAATAGGGACGTCCTATTCCAGCCCCTCCAACATTTCTCCCCCTGGAAATAGGGACGTATTGATGGTTGGCAGAGAAATTTGGTTCAGTTCTCATCCAAAGGCGAACCTAACCCATTTGTGCTTTCTGAAACAATGTGCGAAAGGAAACACACCTTTCGGAATCTGCAACACTGTGCTCTGTCCAAGGAATGTGCTCAAAAATGCATATGATCCAGTCATATAAATGCACGTGTTCATGAAAATTACATACAGGGTGCATCGTATCAGGCAAAACGGCTTTGAAAATATGCGTGCATCTGGCAAAACTGCGCTGCAAGCGTGTGGGTTTAGGAGAAATTCGCACTGAAAGGCCGTTGAATTTTTTGTGTGAATTTTCATTAAAATTAAAATAAACTGATGCGGGAATGGGGAGAAGTGGGGAAACGGAAAACTGGGAGAAACCACGAATGGCCGATTCACCTATCCGTTGAAACTGGATTCAGGAGCTAAACTGGCTTTCATTGTTGTTGTTGTTCGTTGTCGTCTAAACTGGCTTTGGTTGTTGTTGCTTCTGCTGCTGATTAATTCATTAAATTTCTATAACGTCCTTCATTCAAGGATCAGAATGTGCTTTGCAACACACACACACACACACACACACACACACGTAATAAACAAAAACAATACCCCCTCCCGTGATTTAAAAGGCCACAGATTGTTGAATTTGTCAGAGGCCACGTTTTTTTAAAAGCCTACCTCGCAGGGCTGTGGCAAAGCTGAAATGAGAAAGCTACGTGTACGCAGTTTTGGAGTTACAATTTTTTTGGATGAACGATCCCCCTCCCCTTACCTGCACCTTCGGAAGTCTGGGGTCGCACACAAAGAACCTGCCAGTGGGGAGTTTTATCTAAGCATCCTTTGCTCTGGAACGGTGAGGCCGACCTGGGCCTCGGATGGAGCTTCGGGGGGAAAAAACAGCAGAAGCCGCCAGGATTCGGAGCCAAACCGAGGAGGAAGAGGAAAGCCGAAAGCGGCCGGGAATACACCTGAACAGGTATAAGCTACCTTGTCCATCAACGCACAGCCAACCCTCCGGGGTAAAGAGGCGTTCTGCGAGGAAGATAAGATCGGCGACGGGCTTGGAATGTGGGTTAGAAGCAAGCAGGAGGAGTGTCTGCTTTCGGCACGGCTAAAATTTGAGGGTGTGGAGCGTCCTTCTCAAGAGAGCAAAAGGGACAAGGACAAGGAAGCGCAGGTTAATTCCGTGTCCAGGGAAGCTGTTTATCAGCTCCATCTGGGACGCAGGATGAGACCCTCCCTGCCTGCAGGCTGTCTCGCCAGTGTGGTCCATGCTCTGGTTATCTCCCGCTTGGACTACTGCAATGTGCTCTACGTGGGGCTACCCTTGAAGGTGACCCGGAAACTGCAATTAATCCAGAATGCGGCAGCTAGACTGGGGACTGGGAGCGGCCGCCGGGACCACATAACACCGGTCTTGAAAGACCTACATTGGCTCCCAGTACGTTTCCGAGCACAATTCAAAGTGTTGGTGCTGAGCTTTAAAGCCCTAAACAGCCTCGGTCCTGAAGGAGCGTCTCCACCCCCATCATTCTGCCCGGACACTGAGGTCCAGCGCCAAGGGCCTTCTGGCTGTTCCCTCCCTGCGAGAAGCAAAGCTACAGGGAACCAGGCAGAGGGCAATTCTCGGTGGTGGCGCCCACCCTGTGGAACGCCCTCCCACCAGGGGTCAGAGAGATAAACAACTACCTGACATTTAGAAAATACCTGAAGGCAGCCCTGTTTAGGGAAGTTTTTCATCTGTGACTTTGTATTGTATTTTAATATTTGTTGGAGGCCGCCCAGAGTGGCCGGGGAGACCCAGCCAGATGGGCGGGGTATAAATAATAAATTATTATTATTATTATTATTAGTCATATTGTGACATTTCTCTGCGTTGGGTGTGTGTTTGTATGTGTGTGGAATTGCAGACAGCTCACCCCCCCATTCGATTACATCTGTCTCTTCAAGAATTTTCCGAAATTTTAACGCGTACAAATTTTTGTTACCTTTATCTATCGGACACACGAAACATTACACCTTGTTTTGTTTTTATTCGGGTGACATTCTGTGAAGGGTGGGGCAGCGGGGACGAATCTCAGTTATCCCTCCAGTTACTTATACCCCCCAGCTATAGCTTTCGTTTCACCCATTGCTGTTAATTAATAATAATAATAAATTTTGTTTCGCTTTTGTTAAGTTCTCCATAGTCAATTTTTTCTTTTGTTTTGTCGACTTCCTACCCATAGCTGTCAGCTTTTCCCTTTCCTTGCGAGGAATCCTATTCGGAATATTCGGTGTATTTATTTCTCTCCCTCCGATACACCCTGTCTTTTTCCTCTCTTAATACCACCATGGCAATACTTTAATCTCTTGATTTCTCCTGTCGCTCGTGATCGAAATCCTGCTCGTGGGTTCATCGTATTACAATATTTCTTCAAGTTGTCCGAAAAAGGCTTCCATTCTAGGTTTTCATGGTTGTTGCTGTTTTATTTATTTTTTTAGGACAGCTCCGTCGCCGGTTCGATCCCCGCACGGGACAGCTGCATATTCCTGCATCGCAGCGGGTTGGACTAGAGGACCCTCGGAGGTCCCACCTCCCAAGTCCACAATTCCACGATGCTCGGTTGTAGAGCCCTCTCTGCTTTGCATGCAGAATGTCCCAGGTTCTGGCCCCAGGTAGGGCCGAGGATGTCCCCTCCCCCCACCCCACCCCAGAGCCACACTTTGCCTACTGGCTTCTCAATCCCTTTCCCCAGGGAACAGCTCTCTGTAACAAAACCACCCTTCCCAGGATCCTTTGGGGCAGAGGGGGGGGAGCCAGAGGGGTGCATGCTCTGGTTATCTCCCGCTTGGACTACTGCCATGCGCTCTCCGTGGGGCTGCCTTTGAAGGTGACCCGGAAACTGCAACTAATCCAGAATGCGGCAGCCAGACTGGGGACTGGGAGCGGCCGCTGAGACCACGTGATACCGGTCTTGAAAGACTGACATTGGCTCCCAGGACGTTTCTGAGCACAGTTCAAAATGTTGGTGCTGACCTTGAAAGCCCTAAACGGACTCGGCCCAGTATACCTGAGGGTCCATCTCCCGAGAGCAGGGTCTGGTGGTTCCCTCCCTGCGAGAAGCGAGGTTACAGGGAACCAGGCAGAGGGCCTTCTCAGTGGTGGCGCCCTCCCACCAGATGTCAAGGAAATAAACAACTAGACCTGAAGGAGCATCTCAGCCCCCATCATTCTGCCCGGACACGGAGGTCCAGCTCCAAGGGCCTTCTGGTGGTTCCCTCCCTGCGAGAAGCGAGGTTACAGGGAACCAGGCAGAGGGCCTTCTCAGTGGTGGCGCCCTCCCATCAGATGTCAAGGAAATAAACAACTATCTGACTTTTAGAAGACATCTGAAGGGAAGCTTTTAATGTTTGATGTTTTATCGTGTTTTTAATAATCTGTTGGGAGCCACCCAGCGTTGCTTGGGAAACCCAGACAGATGGGAAGGGTATAAATAAATTGTTGTTGTTGTTACAACAGCTTCCCCAACCGTGGGTTTATCAGCTCACCTGAATATGGCCATTCTCACCTTTCTGCACCGGGAGCAAAGCAGAGCTGGGCGATCCGCAGTAGGGAGCAGGGGAGACCTGGCTCCTGTGACGCAGGGGTGCAGCAGGAGGACTCCCTTCGCAGGTGGGGCGAATTTTATCCCCCCCCCCTCAGCCGCAGTCAGGAGCACATTCTTCCAAGACTCACCTCCGGGACTGTTTTATCCCTCGGCCCTTTCCGGAGGGATCCTGCCGTTCCGACAGCTTGGCCGCTCTGGCGTTTTCTGGGATTTGCTGGGAACAAAAGACCAAAACCCTCGGAGCTAACAATAAGCTGACTGGGGGGTAAATGCAACCCAGGACATTGTTGGGAAGCTCAAACAAAAGGAGGGGGGAGCCATGGGGTGCTGACGGGGCGAAATGCAGAGACCGGAATGTTGCTGACCAGGGTGACTTCGGAGCACCCATGGGTGGGGTAGGGGAGGGAGAGACGCTGGCATGAAGAGCCTCATGCTCTACCGACCGAGCTATCAGTCCGGCTTTGTGGTTTTTCTCCCCCCCAGATCTACCCAGTTGTTGAGCTTTTTTGGGGGGGGGACCCAAAGTTGTTGACCGGTTGGTATAATTTGATGCCCCACCCCCCCGTGGCTCTGAGAAGGAAACGATAATCAGACTTTTGTGTCGACCCACAGTCAGGAAGCTTAGAGAACAGCTGGAGATAATCGAGCAGAGAGGCTAGGTACTCCTGCCCTTTTCTTTGACGGGGTCCCTGCTTCAGGGTAGTGTATTAACCGGCAACGCTCCTCGCCTGCCTTTCTGCTTGCAAGCGGGAAAGTTGCAGCACGTCGAGTTAAAGCTCCACGTGTCCTGCCAGTTGAACCTTCACCTTGGAGTTCGGTGTAGCTTGCTCTCGGGGGATTGGAGAGCTGATAAATTGTGCTTGGTGCTGGCATTTCAGCTCTCCTAGGGGCCACGGCTACGAACCTTCCTTAAGGTTTGAGGCTGCGCACTCCCAGAGGCCGTGACTGGGGGATCGATCTCCTTGGGGACATGGCTATGAGAACTGCCGGGATGAATCCCCGCATTTCGGAATATATCCCTTCCTACCGCTGCTCGCTAGCGAATCGCAAAACTGTAAATTCGGGGGCTCAGATCCGTCCCCCTCCCGACCTCTGGCAAGGGATGAGGAGTGTTGGCTAGCCATCTGGCCGACTTCCCCGTAGAAAGGAGCAACCTTGGTCTCAGATGTGGCCCGCCAGCCCTCTCGATCCGGCCCTCGGAACTGCCCCCAGGCCACGCCCCTCTGTAGCCACACCCCTCCTCAGGCCACACCCCTCACCAGCTCCGACTTGCATCTTCCTCGAGTTCCCGGCTGCAGTGCACCCTCAAATCCTTGCTTGGGGCTGGAGGGAGTATAGCAAAGGGGTGTGTGCAGCAAATTAGCCCGACTCTCCAAAGGCGAGATTGACTGGCATTTGTTGCCCCGCCTACTTTTCCTGTGGCCCCACCCACTGCTAATATGTGGCCCTCCAGGAGGTGGTCTAAGAGCTGTGTGTGGCCCCTCCAAGTCCCCTCCCAGAGTTCCCAGGGAAAGAGGGATTGACTGTTAAGCCGCCCTGGGAACTGTAGTTCTCTGAGAGGGATAAGAGCCTCTTGGCTACAGTTCCCAGAGTTCTTTGGGGGAAGCAGTGATCCTTCACAGCAGATAACTCTGGGAAGTGTAGTTCTGCAAGGGGAATAGGCAGCCTCCCAAGAAACTACAGTTCCCAGAGTTCTTTGGGGGAAGCAGTGATCCTTCACAGCAGATAACTCTGGGAACTGTAGTTCTCTGAGAGGGATAAGAGCCTCTTGACTACAGTTCCCAGGGTTCTTTGGGGGGAAGAAATGAGTCTTCACAGCAGAGAACTCTGGGAACTATAGTTCTGCAAAGGGAATAGGGAGCCTCCCAACAAACTACAGTTCCCAGAGTTCTTTGGGGGAAGCAGTGATCCTTCACAGCAGATAACTCTGGGAAGTGTAGTTCTGCAAGGGGAACAGGGAGCCTCCCAACAAACTACAGTTCCCAGGATCCTCGGGGGCGGGGGGGAAAGCCATGGCTGTTTAACGGGGTATTACGCCAGCGCATCAAACACACAGGTGTGGGGATTGCCGACTGTTCGAACGGGCAGAGGTGCTGAACAAGAGAGAGAGCCGCAGATCCAAGTTTCGTCCCCCCAGATGATTCACACCTTTTTATTATTATCGTTATTATTTAGCTCTGCTCAGGCAATATTACAAACCAACCGGCGGGGAAACAGCTGCGAGGTTGGTGGCAGGGAGAGGCGGGACGTGGAAAACAGCTGCCCGTAGGTGGGTGGTCGAGAAAGCTCGGGAGAAACGAGGGGAAGTGCGAGCCAAGGAGGAGCCGAGAGGGGGGCAGATCCGCGACGGAGGACCGGGAGCATGAAGGAGGGGTAGGGCAGGATGGGGACCACCACGTCTTACACGCTGGGTGAGACAGAGGATCGAGCGAAGCGGGTGGACGCGCCAGTCGTGTCTCACTCGAACCCGTGCTGCCTGGATGAGTCCCCTCCCTTGGTCTTCAAATAAGTCCAGGTTCTCGCCACGTGTATTTCCTTCGAGTTGCGGCCATTTGGCTGGTCCGGGACACGAACTCAGGGGTGGCACCGAAGACAGGACGAGAGGCCGGCTGGCCGGTGGCGTGGCAGAGACGTCCAGCTGCTCTGGTCTCCTCCCCGATAAGGGTGGCTAAAGGGGGGACACCGCTGTCGGTAGACCAGCGGGAACGATGCCCCACGTCTAGCAAGGACACCACGGCGTTGGCGATAATGTCCGGCGCCCATTTGAGAAGGCGGGAGAGCAGTTCCTAGCTGGCCTCCTCCACCTGCTCCAGCCCCGATAGCCAGGCCTGGGGAGGGCAAAGGTTCAAAGAAGGGCAGGACAATGGAGTTTGGGGTCCCAGGCCAAAAAACCCCCCAGAAAAATAAAGCCCATCGGATCGGAATTTTGGGGAGGTCTTGGCATCCCCAATGTTGTTTTCTTGGGGGGGGGGAGGTCAAACTCTCCCCTTCTGCCCCCATTCTTCAGCTCCTTTTGCCAGGATGTGTAGGCCTTCTCGCCTCTGCCTGGTGGCAGGGATCCAGACTCCACTGACCTAAGGGATCCCAAGGGATTCCCGGAATCTGCTCAATTCCCTCTCCCCTACACTCCAACGCGCACTGCTTGACTCCCCAACTTCCAAGCATCTCCTACCGTCCACCGATTTATTCTTTTCTTTAAAGGTAAAGGGTAAAGGGACCCCTGACCGTTAGGTCCAGTCGCGTCCGACTCTGGGGTTGTGGCGCTCATCTCGCTTTACTGGCCGAGGGAGCCGGCGTACAGCTTCCGGGTCCTGTGGCCGGCAGGACTAAGCTGCTTCTGGCGAACCAGAGCAGCGCACGGAAACGCCGTTTACCTTCCCGCCGGAGCGGTACCTATTTATCTACTTGCACTTTGACGTGCTTTTGAACTGCTAGGTGGGCAGGAGCAGGGACCGAGCAACGGGAGCTCACCCCGTCATGGCGGGGATTCGAACCGCCGGCCTTCCGATCGGCAAGCCCTAGGCTCTGCGGTTTCACCCACAGTGCCACTCGCGTCCCTTAGATATAGATAGTAAATGCAAAAATCCCACACCAGCTTATAAACTTGGCGTTGTTATAACTTCCAAGCCTCTTAGGGCCCAATTAGTCCTCTGGGCTCAACTTTCCCTCCTCAATATTTTCAATTGGCACTGGTTTTTGGGAACCCCCTTTGCCCCCGCCAGCCTCCCCACCCCGCAAAACGGGCTTTGTCTGTGGAAATTTGTGAGGCGTCCCCTGTGAAGACAACATCATTTTCCAACGCTAGAGATGGGGGGGGGTGGAAGGGAGGGACGCCGCCCCACTTCCTGTTTCCATTTGGGAGCCGCCATGTTGGGAACAGGGATATAACAGACGGGTGGAGTTGCGTCTAGATGAACCTAAATCCCCCTCCAACCTTTCTCCGGTGAAAATAGGGACGTCCTATTTCATAATAAAAAGGATGATGTTGATGATTATAATTTTATCATATCCCACCCTTCTGACTCTGGGCAGCTTCCAACATATATAAAAACATAGAACATCAGGCGTCCCTATTTTCATGGGAGAAACGTTGGAGGGGATGGAATAGGACGTCCCTATTTCCACAGGAGAAACGGAGGACATGAGATGAGCAGGTTGGGGGTCTTTCAAGGCACATCCTTATGCCCATTTGGACCAAGGGGGTCAGCAGAGGGTGACCTTTCACGCACCACAAAGGCGGCCCGCAAAGGAGACACAGGTTGGCATGAACTTTGCGTCGCTTAACGCAGATGCAAATTGAGGAACAGCTGCTATCGCTAAAGACGTCTCTGCGTAGCTGGGAGGGCGGAAGCGGACTTGGGCACAGCGGCCGCTGCTGGCCGTTGGGACTGGTTTCGGTGGGAGGCTGGGAGCCTGCCAGTAGGTGATGCCAGGGCTCGGGGCAGGCAGAGGGGCAGGAAGAGGCAGCTGGTCCAAACAGACATAACATTGACCGATGTAAATCTGATGCAAATTTGTCCAGAGCGCACCTTCTGAGCACCCAGCGACACTCCTGTTAGGCAGGCCGCCCCGCAATCGCCAAGAAGGGTGGCTGATCAGCTCGCAGGAACCCAGAGGCAGGTTGACCCATAGCTGGTTGCGTAAAAGCACCCCAGATTCTTGCGGCCGGAGAGGGCAGGAACTCTGCTCTGGAGGCACGTGAAACCCAAGCCACCGGCACACGCCCTAAGCCCTGGCCGCTTTGGCACTTCGGATTTGGCAAGGGGTGGGCAGGCGGGCAGGGGAACGACAAGCCCCCTGAACCAGCAAACGTTTGCAGTCGGGGTGTGGCCGGGCTCCGCTTCCCATCAGCCTCAGAGGTGGCCGGCACGCACAATGGTCAGAGGCGCCGGGATCCCTCAGCCCAGCAATCCCCAGAAGTCCACCCCCCTAATCTCAATCCTGCTCCTCGGGGAGTTTACCCGCTCTGTCTACACCTGGCTTGGCCTCCCCAGCCTAGCTAGAGCCACCTGGATGCCTCCCCCCCCTTGTCTGAGCCATCTGCAGCCATGCTGATCATTGGGACGGATCCGGCCCTCCCAGCTGGCTCTGTCTGCTTCGCTTGCCGGCACTCACCTAAGCAAGGAAGTATTATTTTTTTGGCCAGCGATGGTCGCCGGGGCTCTTTGGGTCTGCGAGGCGGGAGGCTGGCAGCAGGTGGCGCCAGAGGAGCCAATTCACAGAATCATAGATTTGGAAACGGCCCCCCAAGGGTCCTCTAGTCCACCCCCCCAAAAAAATGCAGGCATTTGTGGCAGGTGGCCACCTGACCTCCTCCTAGTTTCTCAACACTGAGAATGAGAGTAGACTGACAGTCGGGGCCACCGCCTGAGGGTCTGGTTGCAGTGAGAAGGTTGGCTGAGGACCCACCAAACACGACAGGTCGGTGCCCCCGTTTTGCTCTAACCGACCAGCCTCCCCTGTATTTTCCTACCGACCCGGGTTTCGGTTTGGAACCGCCGATCGGTTCTACGGTTCTTACAAGCCGGAGAGGTAACCGCCGAAGAAGAATTTTGGAGGAAAATCAAAACCCACGTCAACAACCAGCGGTCTCAGAGCTGTCAAGGTCCATCCACCGCAATCTCCCCAAAAACTTCTTCCGGGACTCGCACACGATGCTTTCCCATTAAGAGCAGGGTTGTCTTGCAGACGGAGCAGATCGCCAAGCCAAGTTTCCGGACGTTTGCCCTCGGATCACAGCTGATTCCCGTCATCCTGGCTCCCCCCCCAAAAAAAAAACATCATCTTTTTAAACATCAGCAGGGCAGTGTGTGTGTGTTTGTGTGTGAAACTGGGGTTACAGACCCCGGATCTTTCATTGGCACGAGAACCAGGCCGGTGACGTTCCCGGAAGCGATCTTTGATGGTCGCCGAATTCGCAAAGGTCCCCAGAACCTCTTGGAAAAGCGCAAGAATGTAGAGTCTCCTTGGTCGATGTTAAATTTCCTTCTCTGGAAGGAGAGTCCGTTGACGGAAATGGTGCTGGTTCGTTCCGAAGGGGGTGTGTGTGTGAAATATCGAAACGCACCCGGTTTCTTTTGTATTCGGTCGAGCGTGAGTCCAATAAACTTTGACCGCAGCGTTTTAAGGTTTTCCCAATTGACTCTGCTTTGGAGCAGGGCTGGCCGGGGCAGGGGGGGGCAGAAGACGACACCGTCTAATAAATAAATTTTGCATCTGTTCCGTTTACGAAAAAGCAAACAAGAGATGGAACGGGGACTTAGCAGGGCCATTGCTGGGTGTCGCACACCGGCCCCCCCCCCCGTAGCCGCCACCAACTCTTGCATTATTATATTTCCCCAGTCACTTAAAAAGGAACAAAACTAAACGAAACCTCTGGGAGCGGCGGGAACTGCATGTCTTGTTAATTAAAAATTAAAAAACAAAAAAACCAACCACATTAAACCTAGGAGTTTGTGGAAGAGGCGGAGTCAAGGTGGGAATTATGGGGGGGGAGGGAAGAGAAGGCAGTCCTGATCGGCTGTAGAGTCGAGGGCCTTACATCACCGAACAGCATTTGCAGCGCTGTTTCTTGGCGTCGAGTTCCCGCTCTGCCTCTTTGGGGTCGGTGCTGTTGGCTGCGGGCGGCTCCCCGGCTTGGTTCTCTTCCTTCTGTGGGGTGGCGGCCGTCGCGCTGCCGTTTGGCGGGGCGTGCTCCTTCCCCCTGCAATCCCCCGCCTTGTTCTCGGCGTCCTCGATCACCACCAGCTCCGCCCGGATGGTTCCTTCGAGACCCAGCACCTTCTTGGTCTCGTCCTCGTCCTCCACGTTCTGGTAGCCCATGAAGATCATGGTGACGGGCTGCTCCTTGCTGGGCTCGGGGCCTTGGCCGGCCGGCATCAGCTTGGGGCTCTCCACGGGCTTCGCCTGCACGCCGGTGATCTCCTTCCTCGGGGTGGGCTTCTGGCTCGGCGGGTTGCTGCGGGGCTCCTTGGCTTCGCTCAGGTTCACTTCGTCGGCTTTGTGGATGAGCTCGTCCACCTCGGAGGAGCTGAGCTGCTGCAGGCCGTTCTCCAGCGTCCCGTCTTCGCCGCGGACCGCGTGCACCACTGCAAGGAGAGGGACAGAGAGAGAGAAAAAAGGCCTAGTTGAGCCACAGGGGCAGGGTGTGCGATTCATCGCCGGAGTTGACACACGAAGGCTTTTTACTGTCATTCGTTTTTAAACTTAATGTGCCCTTTTGTCTTAGTATTGTTTTATAGGAGCTTAAAGCTGAAATAAAGTGATTGAATTGAACGAGTGAAATCAGTGGTGATAGACTGGGCTAAAGATTGTGCGGCACAATATTATGGAAAAAGATGGGGAGAGGTTGTGGCGGGGGAAAGGAATGAAGTTTACTGCTTGTACCGCCTTGAGGGGAAATATGATGGAAACGATGTATAAAAGCTGTAAAACCCTCAATCATAAGGGTCCCCCTCCTCTGCATATGATACGCATTTCCTTGATGAAAACGTTGTAAGGAAAAGGGGGACATTACAGGATCCAAATCAGAAACTGGGCTATCCTAATGTTCTTAGAGGTCAGGCATAGTGGCTGTGTCTACATGCGCTCTCCGTGGGGCTCCCTTTGAAGGTGACCCAGAAACTGCAACTAATCCAGAATGCGGCACCTAGACTGGTGACTGGGAGCGGCCGCCGAGACCACATAACACCGGTCCTCAAAGACCTACATTGGCTCCCAGCACATTTCCGAACACAATTCAAAGTGTTGGTGCTGACCTCGAAAGCCCTAAATGGCCCAGTATCCCTGAAGGAGCGTCTCCACCCCCATCGTTTATCCCGGACGCCGGGGTCCATCTCCTGAGGGCCTTCTGGCGGTTCCCTCCCTGCGAGAAGCGAGGTTACAGGGAACCAGGCAGAGGGCCTTCTCAGTGGTGGCGCCCTCCCGTCAGATGTCAAGGAAATAAACAACTATCTGACTTTTAGAAGACGTCTGAAGGCAGCCCTGTTTAGGGAAGCTTTTAATGTTTGGTGTTTTGTTGTGTTTTTAATATCCTGTTGGAAGCCGCCCAGAGTGGGTGGGGAACCCAGGCCAGATGGGCGGGGTATAAATATATTATTATTATTATTATTATTATTATTATTATTATTATTATTATTATTATTATTATTATTATTATTATCACCTCTGCAAGGACCATCAGAAGTTGTGATCTTTCCCTCACTTACCTTGGAGTATAAACCCATTGACTTCTCTGGATTCAAAGAACCATAGAATCATACAGTTGGAAGGGACCCCCCAGCGGTCATCTAGTCCAACCCCCTGCAATGCAGGAATATCAACTAAAGCATCCATGACTGGGGGGGGGCATCCAACCTCTGCTTAAAAGCCTCCAATGAGGTTTGATTGCCCGGCAAGACTTCCAAGTGCGGGGATGGGGGGAAACTCTGCCCCTCCAGATGTTGACAGGCTCCAACTCCCAGTGGCCAGCATGGCCAATGGTTGCAGACGATGGGAGTCGGAGCCTTGCAACACCCAGAGGCTCGCAGGACCCCCATTTCTGCTTTAACTGCGCTCCAGATATTCAAGAACGCCTCTATTTAAAAGACGTATTCCGTCCTTAGAACGTGCAGGGATCCCTGGGGGTTTTACACAACACCCCATGGCATGATAGGAGCAGACATCTGCTGAAGCCAGGGGAACCTATTTATTTCATTTCATTTCAAATAGTTTCTATGCTGCACTGCATATCGGGGTTGGAGGGGAGGCCCCTATCCGTCGCTTGCAGCCGAGCGTAAAACATCAAATATGGTTGGTAACATGGTTGTAATAGTAGAGTCCTTTAAGTTATTGGGCTCTATAATTATTTATAACTTAAATTGGTCAATGAACATCAATAGTATTATTAAAAAGGTCCACCAGAGGCTGTATTTCCTGCGTCAACTAAGGACATTTAAATTGTCCCAGGAAGTGTTGATCCAATTCTACAGAGGCATCATTGAAACTGTTCTCTGTAATTCTATAACAGCTTGGTACGGTACAGCCTCCAAGAGAGACAAGAAAAAGCTCCAACGAGCTGTAAGAATTGCAGAAAGGGTAACTGGTGCTAGCTTGCCTTCAATAGAGACAATTTATGCTACCCGAGTTAGGAAGAGGGCAGAGGGAATTGTAGCAGATCCTTTACATCCCGGTCATCACCTGCTTGATTCACTTCCATCTGGACGTCGCTACAGGACTTTGTATACAAAATCGGCCAGGCACAACAATAGTTTTTCCCCACCTTGTGCCATTAAATTGTTAAATTCGTAGTTGTGTAGCTGAAGGGGAGGTAAAATATGGGTGGGGTTTCTTTGCTTCTTTGTATTGGGAGAAGAACAGTGTCTGTATGTTTACATTGCAATGTAGCCGAAACAAATTCCAAGTATGTTGGAAAATGTACTTGGCCAATAATAAAGGTAAAGGTAAAGGGATCCCTGACCATCAGGTCCAGTCGTGTCCGACTCTGGGGTTGCGGCGCTCATCTCGCTGTATAGGCCAAGGGAGCCGGCGTTTGTCTGCAGACAGTTTCCGGGTCATGTGGCCAGCATGACAAAGCCGCTTCTGGCGAACCAGAGCAGCGCACGGAAACGCCGTTTACCTTCCCGCTGGAGCGGTCCCTATTTATCTACTTGCACTTTGACGTGCTTTCGAACTGCTAGGTGGGCAGGAGCAGGGACTGAGCAACGGGAGCTCACCCCGTCATCGCGGGGATTCGAACCGCCGACCTTCTGATCAGCAAGCCCTAGACTCTGTGGTTTAACCCACAGCGCCACCTGGGTCCCTAAAGTATTCCTATTCCTATTCCTATTCCTAAATTGCATGTCGCACGATGCCGAAACGAGACATCGCAAAAAGGAAATCTAATACAGAGTCTCCCTTCTGCCCTGAAAGCAAAAAAACCCACCGTGAATTCCCATCCTCCCTGACCACTGGTTTTGCAAGCTAGGGACGATGAGAGTTGTAGTCAAGGGCAAGTTTCGGAGACTCCGATTTAGGGCCTTGGTATCCGGCCGTCGGAAACAGCGTCCCGGACATCGCCGAAACATCCGGGAGAAATCCAGAAATTTTGGCAACCCATGTTGGAAGTGTAGATTTCACAGGTTTTGCACACACACACACACACACACACACACACAAGCTTTGGGCCAAACTGCAAAAAGAAGCTCGACCACTTTGTCCCCCCCCCCTCAAAAGGTCGACAACTTTTGTGCCCGGGTTTTCCGCTTTCTGGAACACGGCAACCCCCTATCCAACAGCAACAATGGCGTAAAACTGTAGACTTGGAAGGGCCCCCCAAGGGTCATCCAGCCCAACCCCCCTGGAATGCAGGAATCGCAGGGACTAGCGCCGCGATTAAAACACTTCTCGCATCCTTCCGAGATTTCAGAAGCCCTAATCGGCGGAAGCAGCTCCCGGGGGTGCCTTCTCCTGGCCGTCTTGTGGACTCGGCCGGGCGCGTACCTTTCATCTCGTCCTCGTAAACCTTGACTCCCTGAACCGAGCGGTCCTTGGGCAGCCTGGTAGTGCTGGACAGGACCTTGGTCTCGCCCGTGAGTTTGTCCTTCTCCACCGTAATCTCCACGGAGTACATAGCTGGGAGGCAAACAGGAGAGTGAAGCCCAGCCCTGCCCCCGACTCCCGCTGGGAAGCAAGGCGTGCGTCGCACGAGCGAGGCGTGAGGCCGTGAAGCGGGTGCAAGGGTGGGCAGGTGGCAAGCTCCAAAATGCAAGGGGTGCGGTTAGAAAGCAGCGCTCAGGGTCTCATCTACAGGGCCAAGCGCAGCCTGCAAAAAGCAGCCCTTCCCTACCTCGCGGTGCCCCCCATGGGTTAATTCCCAGGGGCGCCGGTGTGGCTTCACCTGTTGGAGGGGATGGAACAGGACGTCCCTATTTTCAGGGGAGAAACATCGCAGGGAACATCTCTTATGTTGGAAGGTATATAGGCTATCATTTGCAGCCAGCTACTGCCGGAGCGAATTTTGCAAGCTGCATTCGTAGTCCTCTTAATATATAAATGAAGATTGAAAGCACTGTCGCCCACCTTCAGCCTCGCTAACCGCCTGGAGGGGAGGCAGGCAAAGGCAGAAACTTCAGGCCAGCCTGGGAGGTCTGGCATGCAGACCATGGCCCGGGGGGGGGGGGTAACAGAAGGGGTAGGAAATGAAATTGGCTGCTTCATCCCTCCTTCCTTCCTTCCTTCCTTCCTTCCTTCCTTCCTTCCTGGGAAGCAGCCTTGCATTCCTGAATTGCCACCAGTTTCAAAGGTCAGAGAAGACCTTCCGCAAGGTCGAAGCGTCCTAAAGACCGCTTAACCCCCCACCCCTCCCCAAAGAGGACTGTTGCCCATTAACCGCAGCAGCAGAGTTGTCACGAGCCGGGGGGGGGGGGGGTTGAATGAACTAAAAAAGCCCTCTCGGCGAGGGGCTCGGCTCGATTGGTTTCCATGCCGCTGGCTGAAATGTCATTTATATAACCGCTGTTCGGCCCAAATGCAATTTGCTTCGTAAAGATCGGGTGTAGCAAAGAACAGAAACAACGTTCTGGCCTTGTGTCGCACGTTTTAGCGCAGGTATTAAGACATATATTTCGGTGCCCAGCTGTTTCGGGGCTGTATCATTATTATTCATCCCCTCCAATGTTTCTCCCATGAAAATAGGGACATCCTATTCCATCCCCTCCAACATTTCTCCCATGAAAATAGGGACGTCCTATTCCATCCCCTCCAATATTTCTATGGTGAAAATGGGCTTTTTCCAACCTCAATCCTACTACTCAGAGTAGACACCCAGCATGACGTACTTTGGCTCGTTCATATAAATAGGTCTACTCTAGGTAGGGTACAACTCCACGCCTTGAGTCAGTAAATTCTAGGTGAAATCCGTTCTTCAACTCTTTTATCTATTCAAAACAAAACCATTAAGTTCTGCAATCGCAATTAAAGAATGCAGATCTATTTCTCCGAAGCTGCCAATTAAACCTCGCGTTAGTATATCACCCAGCGCATCTCGTCTCCCGTAATGTCATTTCCTCTAACCTAGAATGTGCTAATGCTTATCTAACTCTCCCCCCTTTCGATTCCGCGGCGAGGCTGAAATAACGCAAATTGATTTTATTTGGAGCTTCCAATCGAGGGTTTGTGCAGCTGGAGCGAAACGGATGCAAATCTGTTTGTTTAATTAATTCATTCTTAAAAACCCAATTATTTCCCGCAATTGGAACAAATGCAAATCTATTTATTCACAAAATTCCCAATTAGATCCTGCGATTAGCACTTCACCGTTTGTTTGTTTATTTGGAGAGAGCGAGAGGAAATATTGCGGACTGACGTTCAAACTGAGGCCATGTTCCATTCTCTCCTTTGGCATGCCAAATGTCACCCCCCCAAAAAAAACCACACCGACGGCAATGAAGAAAAAGCACTCTGCGCTTCCTCAGAGGCACTGTTGCTCACACATTCAGTTCAAGCACAGAGGGAAGAGCTATCTTGCAACATCTGGGCCGGGTGGAATGGGAATTTTTAAGAACTGCAAGACTGGGGCAAATGAAGAACCCTTTTTGGGGGGTTCAGGTGGTCCCCCCAATTCAGCTGAAAATGCAACAGCTATTTAAATTGCTCCGGTTCCATTTGCTCAGAGCAAGCAGCCGGAAAAGCCTGTAAGATGTGGATAACGGTCCTGATCCGCAACGAGGGTGGAATCATTTTGATTGCAACAGGAGAGAGAGATTTGCACGGGGAGGTTTTTAAATGTTTAATGTTTTGTAATGGTTTCGCGTATGCTGGAAGCTGCCCAAAGTGGGCTGGGTACAAATAATATAATATAATATTTTATATATATATAAAGAGAGAGAGAGAGCACTAGCCTGGAAGCAAGCAGGAGGGGGAAATTGACGCAGCAATTCTCGAATGCAGGATTCGGTCTTGAGTTTCAGCACGGCGCTCTCTAACCCAGGGCCGGATTTAGGTTTGATGCGGCCCTCAGCTCCTGAAGGTAACGGGGCCCTTTATATGTCCAGCTGCCCTTTGTCAACAACAAATGGCCGCTGTTTTTTTGTGTGGAATATATGCTATATGGTCGTTGATGGACCTCATAGATATCTCAAGCCATTTGCGCATGTTGCCATGCAACCAGTCCATGCAGAATTTAGGCACCCTATATATAGAAAGGAGCAAAGCAGGGATATTTTGGGGAGCAGGCGAGCAGGTGGGGCCCATGACTTACACCAGAGGAGCCCATACAACACAAAACACTCTTGCTGTGGGTAGGTTTTATTTTATTTGTTTTTTATCTTATATTTTGGAAACGTACACACAGTTGTTGTTGTTGTTCCCTTTAAATTTTGGGGGTAGTCCCGCAAGAGAGTGGGGCCCTAAGCTAGAGCTTGTTTAGCTTATATGTAAATCTGACACTGGGATAGATAGATAACATCTGGCTGCTCGGACCAGGTTTCTGTCTCCATTTTTTATTGCGAACTGCGGGTGAAACTAAGGAAGTCCAATTAATATATTTACTGAACGATGAAGAGTCAAGCAGATCCCCTTATGGTCGCTAGATTCTTGATTAATGTTTTATTTCACAAGAAGAGAAGTAGATCACTTTATGATTTTGATAGCTCAGCTAAACCAAATAACCATTAATGGGAACCAGGACTTTACCTGTAAAATTATAATTTATTTGATAAGAGTTTAAATGGGCGAATGAATTTTAGATGGACGAATGAATTTTACTGAATACAATTGTATTATCCAACTGAAAATTTTGTGTATATATATATAGAGAGAGAGGTTGTTTTAAATTGGAAAACTGTTTAAACTCTATCGGTTTAAATGTTACATGATGTATTGTTGTTATTGTTGTTTGGATATGGGCCAATGGCCATAATAAAATTACTACTAGTAGTAGATAGATGATAGATACATAGATAGATTATATTTTGTACATCCAGGTTTCTTCACCCCTTTAAAAAAATTTTGCGGGGCCCCAAGAGAGTGGGGCCCTAAACTACAGCTTGTTTAGCTTATACGTAAATCTGATACTGGGATAGATGGATAGATAGATGATAGAGATAGATAGATAGATAGATAGATAGATAGATAGATAGATAGATAGATAGATAGATATAGATAGATGATATAGATAGATAGATATAGATATAGATAGATGATATAGATAGATAGATAGATGATAGATAGATAGATAGATAGATAGATAGATAGATAGATAGATAGATAGATAGATGATAGAGATAGATAGATAGATAGATAGATAGATAGATAGATAGATAGATAGATAGATGATAGAGATAGATAGATAGATGATAGATAGATAGATGATAGAGATAGATAGATGATAGATAGATAGATAGATAGATAGATGATAGATAGATGATAGAGATAGATAGATAATAGATAGATAGATAGATAGATAGATAGATAGATAGATAGATAGATAGATGATAGAGATAGATAGATGGATGATAGATAGATGATAGAGATAGATAGATGATAGATAGATGATAGAGATAGATAGATAATAGATAGATAGATGATAGAGATAGATAGATGATAGATAGATAGATATAGATAGATAGATAGATATAGAGAGATAGATAGATGATAGATAGATAGTTGATAGTTGATAGATAGATAGATTGGTGATAGATAGATAGATAGATAGATAGATTATATTTTGTACATCCAGGTTCCCCCCCTTAAATTTTTTTGCAGGGCCCCAAGAGAGTGGGGGCCCTAAGCTAGAGCTTGTTTAGCTTCTACGTAAATCTGGCACTGTTCTGACCCATCAATTAAGCCATGTGGGGTTCCCCCCCCCAAAAGGAGGCAGTTTCCCGACTCCGGGCGGAAGCAGGCGGAAGCAACATGCCGCTACAGTCAGGCAAGAGGGGCTTGTCGTCGTCCCCCGCCCGCCCCGTTTTTTTGGGGGGGAGGGGGAGGGCAAGAGCTTAAAGGATTAGTGCGCCCATGAGAGCAAGAAGCCACGATCCGACGACGTACCTGCCTTCATCATCCCATCGCCTTCCATCACTTTTACAGGGCTGTTGGTGGCTCTGTTCTCCACTTGCGGGGCGAGGAGGAGGAGGAGGGTGAAGAGGGGGTTAGAATCGTAGAATCACAGGAACTGTCGAGTCGGAAGGGACCCCCGAGGGTCATCCAGTCCAAACCCCGCCCCCCACGCGAGGCAGCCGTGCCACACGGGGAATCGAACCCGCAACCTCGGCGGTGACAGCACCACGCTCCGACCGACACAGCAGGAACAACGCTCTGCCGCCTGCTCCGACGTTATGGCTCATTTCCGAAAACCCCGAGGTCCAGCCGGGATTTAAAAACGTGGGGGGTAGAGAACCTCCGCCCCCAGTGGCCCTCTTAAGGAGGTCATGGGTTCGAGTCCTGCCCTCTGGATACGTAACCTGAGGAGGTCCTATCCATGACTAACGTACGTATATGTGAGTTTTGTACAATAGACCACATTTGTTTGTTTCAATTAATTTGCACAAGGGTGTAGATGCAAACGAACAAACAATCAACGGTACCTACCTTTGGCCGAGCCTAGAGGAGTCTGTGGAAAAAGAGAGCGGGGAAAAAGAGGAGGGTTAATATAAAATATATCAAAGTTTAAACATGGTATTTATAACAAATAAAGGCTTGGCATATCTCGCGTTGCATGTCGTGAGTCTATCTCATATATTAGTTTCTCCTTTTAAGTTGAATTACTGGAAGATATGAACCTTTCCACGATATTCTAATTTTTCAAGTTTCACCTGTATATATATATATATATATATATATATATATATATATATATATATATATATATATATAAAATTTAAAAAATTCCTTCCTGTAGACCAATTAAGTTTGTTCTTGGTATGAGCTTTCGTGTGCATGCACACTTCTTCAGATATTTTGTTTTGACTATGGCAGACCAACACGGTTACCTACCTGTAACTGGAACTATGTGTGTGTGTGTGTGTAATACCTGCCCCCAGCCCACTCTGGGCACCTTCCAACCCTAATAATAATAATAATAATAATAATAATAATAATAATAATCTTCTCAGGCTGAGAGAGAGGGGGAGAAGGACAGCTTCTTACCTTCGGTGTTCGGGGTGCCTTCTCCTCCTTGCCCACCCCCCGCGTCTCCTCAGCCATGTTCTCTTTGGTGGACGACGCCGAGATCCCGTTCTCAAGTTGCTCCAGCTCCTTCTCCAACCTGGAAGAGGGAAACGGCATTGGAAGGGAGGGGTTTTAAAAATCCGATTTAAATTTTTTAAAATTTAAATCCAATTGAAATAAAAAGCAAATCTGCATCGCAAGGCTTGGACTAGAGGACTCTTGGGGGGGGGAGTCATTTTGGACTCCCAGCTGTCCATGGAGGCACAGGTTGATTCTGTGTCCAGGGCAGCTCCATCTGGTACGCAGGATGAGACCCTCCCTGCCCGCAGACTGTCTGGCCAGAGTGGTGCATGCTCTGGTTATCTCCCGCTTGGACTACTGCCATGCGCTCTCCGCGGGGCTCCCTTTGAAGGTGACCCGGAAACTGCAACTAATCCAGAATGCAGCAGCCAGACTGGGGACTGGGAGCGGCCGCCGAGACCATATAGCATCGGACCTGAAAGACCTACATTGGCTCCCAGGACCTTTCCGAGCACAATTCAAAGTGTTGGTGCTGACCTTGAAAGCCCTAAACGGCCCTGTATCGCTGAAGGAGTGTCTCCACCCCCATCGTCCAGCCCAGACACGGAGGTCCAGCTCCAAGGGCCTTCTGGCGGTTCCCTCCCTGCGAGAAGTGAAGCTACAGGGAACCAGGCAGAGGGCCTTCTCGGTGGTGGCGCCCTCCCTTCAGATGTCAAGGAGATAAAGAACTATCTGACTTTTAGAAGACATCTGAAGGCAGCCCTGTTTAGGGAAGTTTTTAATGTTTGATTCTATTTTTAATATTCTGGTTGGGAGCCACCCAGAGTGTCTGGGGAAACCCAGCCAGGTGGGCGGGGTATTATTATTATTATTATTATTATTATTATTATTATTATTATTATTATTAAATTCTAAGATTCCACAAACTTTCCTTTGCTCCAAACCGAAAAGCAACTTTTGTAGAGATTCGCTTCTGGCCGCGGCGACCGCCAGGCCCGTTTCGCCCCCGTGCAAACTTCGAAAAGTCTCAACAAAGGGATTGTCTCGCACGGGGAGACCTGGCGGCAGGAGGTGAAGAACAGCTACCGGCTGCCTCTTTGGAAAGCAGAGATGGCTTTGTCCACCCGCTGCCTGCCAGGATCCCTTTCTGCGACCTGGGCCGGAGAAGGTGGGAAGAGAACAGGCTCCGGAGGGAGGGGAGGCGTTGCTCATCCTTGGAAAGGGACCGTTTCCTCGGTTTGCATAACCCTCTCCAAACCTTTCCCTTCCTTTTGGCCTCCCGAAATGCGGACCGAGTTTAGGCCCTTGCCAAAGGGAGAGGTGGAGCCTGGAACAGAGGCACAGACGCCTTGCCAGTGACGCTCTGTTCTCAAGGAGAGGCAGTTTCCCCCAGAGGAGTCTGTTGTACAAAACACATCAATGCAGTGGCCAGGATATCCATGTGGGGCATCTCCTGCGGCTTCTAAAGGCAGCAAATGGGTCTCTCTCTCTCTCTCTCTCTCTCTCTCTCTCTCTCTCTCTCTGCCTTCCATCTTGCCTGTGCATCTTGGAAAGAACTCATCCGGAATAATAATAATAATAATAATAATAATAATAATAGCCATCAAAATGATCCAACTCCCTGTTATAGGAATTCTAAGGTTTTGTATATAATAAATATATATAAAATATTTGGGCTGCTGCATAAACTTGCTCTGGTCCATGGGGTCACGAAGAGTCGGACACGACTGAACGACTGAACAACAACAACAACAATCAACTTGCTTGGCTTTTCCGAAGAGGATGAGGAAGCAAGTTGGCATTCTCCACCACCAGGCAGAGAAACCCTGAAAGTGCAAACTAATTCAGACATGGGTAAAAGGTAAAGGGACTCCTGACCGTTAGATCTAGTCGTGTCCGACTCTGGGGTTGCGACACTCATCTCGCTTTACTGGCCGAGGGAGCCGGCGTACAGCTTTGGGGTCATATGGACAGCATGACTAAGCCGCTTCTGGCAAACCAGAGCAGCGCACGGAAACGTTGTTTACCTTCCCGCCGGAGTGGTACCTATTTATCTACTTGCACTTTTGACGTGCTTTTGAACTGCTAGGTTGGCAGGAGCAGGGTCCGAGCTCACCCCGTCATCGCGGGGATTCAAACCGCTGACCTTCTGATCACCAAGTCCTAGGCTCTATGGTTTAACCCACACCGCCACCCGCGTCCCATATAAAATAAATGTTCATAAATGTACAAGGCAAGCACACATGCATAAGTATATAAACAACATATAAAACACTGCCTAGAGAGTGTCTGGGGAAACCGCAGACCTGGGGGTACAGTCTTGCCCCCAGAATTTGCTCCCTCGCTGCCCCAATGTCGAAACTCTCTTTGAGTGTTTCCACCCCGGCTGGATACGCCCGTCTTGAACTCAGATCATGCCTTTTGTGTCCAGGAAGATTACTGCCCCCATGTGTAAAACACACACCCCTGCTCTGTCCAATATATTCAATTAATTACTGAGGAAGGCCAGAGAGAAAGAGGGGGAGAGAGAGACAGTTGTATATATATTATTATCATCGCAAATTAAATAGGAACCTTTGGGGATTACTTTGCATTTTATTCCATGCATTGTAAAAACCCTTTTCCGTTCTTTTATTTCCTGTTGCGAAAACGAAATTCCACAAAGGAAGCTCGTTCTCATACTGGGATTGTATTTCACCCAGCTCTGAGAAAGCTCATTTCGGAAAGCGGTCAGTCCCAGTTCTAAAGACCCTCCGAGAGTCCCCATTTTCCAGGGAAAGTCCCGGATTGACCCAGTTACTCAGTGGGACTTTGTTCTGAGTTAAAAAAAATAAAATGCTCGGGATTGCAGTGTACGGCTGGTGAGCCTCGACCCAGTTACCTGGGAGTAAGCTGCACCGAACACAGTGGGACTTCTGAGCAGACAATGGAAGGCCCGGAGAAAATCAAAGTTGCATTTTCAGCTGAATTTAGGGGAGCCTCGTTGCGTTGAACTATTTCCATTTGCTTCCTTGCAAACAGCTGAGAGTCTGCTAATTTTGATAACAAACCTGATTTGTAATGGGGGGTTGGATCATTTCGATTGCAACTGATTATTATTATGATTATTATTATTATTAATCTGGCTGAGTTTCTTTCCAAGCTGCACAGTTTATAAAGCAAAGGGAAGGTGGAGAGAGACCTGTTTGCTGCCTTTAGAAGTCGCAGGAGGTTATAAGAAAAATACTGTTCCTTTTTCCTTATGGGGTGTCTATAAGAGCCCTTATAGAGTCCTTAAGTAGGTTCTCTATCGGTAGGAGAAAATAGCAGAGGCCAAGCAGAGAATATTGAGAAGCAAAGCAGCTAGTAAGCCTGATCTTCATTGAACTGTTGCAACAGGGTCCCCCACTCACCTCACGTAGGAGGGAGGAGGAAGCCAGAACAATGGTGCGCAAGCTCTTATATAGACATTGGAAATTGCCTCCCCTGTAGCTCAAGACCACCCCCCAAAAAAAAAAAACATCATGCATACATCACAGAAAGAGGTGGTCCCCAGCAGAAATTGGAGTGTGTTGCTTCTCTCCTGTCTTCCATGATACCTTATCAATTGCCTTTTCTGGGTAGCCTGGCCATTCCTTTGAGATGGTAAATAGTTCCTGAATCTCTTACGCATATTGGTAGTGTGCTCAGCTTAACAGATGCTTGCCAGACTGTATTTACAGGGAGGTGTGTCAGCCCCTACAGTCCAAAGACCATTGGAAAGCTTTTCCCAATTTCTTCTTCCTGGGAGAGAAATATTTGGGAGAGTCCAAATGGCTTCAGGATTGTTCTGCTGTACACATGGTTTATATACCTAGGTATGTGTTTGCCTTGTACTTTTACCAACATTTATTATATATATATAAGACCTTAGAATTCCTATCACAGCAATAAGAGCACTAAGCCCAGAGCTGAAGATTTCGGCACAGCATCCCCAGCTGGGTCTTTGCTTGGCCACGCACGCAGCCGACAACACACCTGAGCTCTTACCTCTGGATGCTTTCCTCGAGTTCCTTGGCCTTCAAATCGTCGTCCTGCATTTGCTTTTTCAAGGCGTCGCCTTCCTCGGCGGTGGACGAAGGGGCTCCTTCCAGCAACCATCTTTCCCTCAGGGTCTTTGACTGGGAGGCAACGCAGAGGCAAAGGAAAGAATCGTAGAGCCGTTGAACTTGGAAGGGGTCACCTGGGTTATTGTTGTTATCATTGCTTTTTTATTTTATTTAAAGCATTATTCAGCGTTACAGTGGAACCTCAGTTGACGAACATCTCCGCCAATGAACGTTTCAGCTTCTGAACACCGAGAACCCGGAAGGAACCGCTTTGGGTTTCGAACGTTTCGAGTTTCCCTTATTGTATTGCGGCTTCCGCTTTCGGTTTCTGGACGTTTCGGTCTTCCGGAACGGATTACGTTCGAAAACCGAGGTTCCGCTGTATTGTTTGTTTGTTTCTAGCATATTTTGCAACCGCTTCAGTGCCACGCGCAACGGAAAGCTCAGAGCGGTTTGCGGAAAAGAACCAAGTCAATAAATGGGTAAAAACCAACTAAATCGACGGCTTGGAAACGTTTGAAATGTTAAAACTCTGCAATGAACTAAAGACACATGATCTTTGAACCTAAGATGAAACCCGCTGGACGAAAAGGCCCAATGGCAACTCACTCTACAGTCATACCTCGTGTTACGGCCGCTGCAAGTTACGTCTGGCGCGGGTTATGAACGTGCCGAGCCCAGAAGTACCAGAACAGGTTATTTTCGGGTCCGGCAGTTCCCGCATGCACAGACACGGCGCTTCAAGTTGCGGACCGCTCATGATGTGAATGGGGCTCCGGGACGGATCCCGTTTCCATCCACTGTACTTGACGTCATGACGCACGCACACACGGCGATGCCCCGCCCCCGGGGGATGCCGGGCGGGGGCTTTGGGAACCTCTGCAGCCCGCGAAAAGCCGCTGGAGGGCGGGGGCTATTTTCGGTGCTGCCGGGGCAGAGCCGCAGGGGCAGCCAGCAAGGGGGGTGACACCCTGACTCGCTAGCGGCCCCTGCGGCTCCACCCCGGCAGTGCCGAAAATAGCCTAAAAAGAATAATAAAAAAATAGTAGGAAAAAAAAGCCCAGTGGGCGGGGCGGCCCCCCGGTGTATCACCCCCCAGCAGGGGCGCTGCCCGGGGCCCCCCGCCCCCTCCGCCCCCCCTGCGACGCCCCTGCCTCCTGCATCGGGGAGTTCCGTAGTTGAACACTATGCTGCGTGAAGGACTTCTGCCCCAAATCTCCCAACATTCGTGTTCCGTTCCTCTGATCTACAGTCCGTTCCGCTAAAAACTAAAGTAAGATCCTAGTCCTCATGTTTCTGTTGCAGGAAGCTGGCTTATCTGTCTCGGGTACCACCTCAGTATCCTCCCCAGCCCCTCTGTAGAGATGCTGGGATTTGAACTCAAGACCTTCTGCATTCAAAGCACTGAGCTGTGTCCCTTCTCTCTATTGCATTCCTACGCATAGTATTTTAATCATTTTTCCAAATTTGCACACACATATATAAATGACCTCAAGCAAGTTCTGGCAAACAGTAAGCAGACCCCTCTATCAAGGTGCCTCCCCACCCCGCCCCCCCCGCACACACACCCTGATTTTTTTTGGGGGGGTGCAGATCCTGCTTCCCCCCAGCTGCAGGTCAGCAGCTCTCCCTACCTTTAGATGTTGCAACTGACGCCTGTCGTCTTCCAGCTGCCGCCTCTTGTTTTCAATCTCCGCTTGGCGCTTCCTCTTCTCCTGAAATCGCAGGCGGAAAGGAAGGTAGGAGGGACCGGGGGGGGGGAGAGAGAGGGAAAAAAAGTGAGTGGCAGCCCCCCAAAAAAGTTAAAACAGACTCCTGTGGGGGTGCCCCTAAGGTCTGTCCAAAGTTCCCACAAAGTTTTTTTGGCCATGAGACGGAGAGGGCAGTTACTTTTTGTATTTTTTTTATTAAAGATTTTCTCGATTTACAAAAGTATGTGCAATGTCTCTCACTCGTATTTTTTCCCCCCTGTGATATTTTCACAAATCAGTTTCAGTTGTTGAGACTTTTCCTTTTTTTAAAAAAAAGCTTTTATTTATGAATTTTTCAAACTACAACGGGATATGCCCCCGCAATACAATGCACTTTGGGTATGTTATTTCCCCCCGACGTACATGTGCTGTGCACGTTTATTTATTTTTTTGCAAACATCAGTCGGTTGCAGAACTGCGTCGCAAAATCCAAGCGGGGCCGCATTTCGGTTCTCTCTCTCTCTCTCTCTCTCTCTCTCTTTCTCTCTCTCTTTAAATGTTTTATTGGTTTTGAAACTGTAGAACAGAAATACTCAATAGACGTTGAAGACAAAATAAAAACAAACAGCCGCTCGTTCATTAATTGATACTTGTTTTGGACATCATTTTATAATTGAATTTAACATGACCTCCGGCCTTCGCATTGTGTTCCCGAATTGGATTCCTTGAAAACGCATTTAGCTTTATTCTCTTCAGCTTAAAGGTAAAGGTAAAGGGACCCCTGACTGCTAGGTCCAGTCGCGGATGACTCTGGGGTTGCGGCGCTCATCTCGCTTTACTGGCCGAGGGAGCCGGCGTCCAGCTTCCGGGTCGTGTGGCCAGCATGACTAAGCCGCTTCTGGCGAACCAGAGCAGCGCACGGAAACGCCGTTTACCTTCCCACCAGAGCGGGACCTATTTATCTCCTTGCACTTTGACGTGCTTTTGAACTGCTAGGTTGTTCAGCTTGTTGTTTAGTCATTGAGTCGTGTCCGACTCTTCGTGACCCCATGGACCAGAGCACGCCAGGCACCCCTATCCTCCACTGCCTCTCGCAGTTTGGCCAAACTCATGCCAGTCACTTCGAGAACACTGTCCCACCATCTCATCCTCTGTCGTCCCCTTCTCCTTGTGCCCTCCATCTTTCCCAACACCAGGGTCCTTTCCAGGGAGTCTTCTCTTCTCATGAGGTGGCCAAAGTACTGGAGCCTCAACTTCAGGATCTGTCCTTCTAGTGAGCACTCAGGGCTGATTTCCTTCAGAATGGATCGGTTTGATCTTCTTGCAGTCCATGGGACTCTCAAGAGTCTCCTCCAGCACCAGAATTCAAAAGCATCCATTCTTCGGCGATCAGCCTTCTTGATGGTCCAGCTCTCACTTCCGTACATCACTACTGGGAAAACCATTGCTTGAACTATACGGACCTTTGTCGGCAAGGTGATGTTCAATTTACCGTACTTAAAATTTTATAAAGTTATCCAATTTATACACCGAAATTGAATCGAAACCTGCCAACGGATTGATATCTTGACAATATTCTTTTACACAGACATATTCCACCTATATATTTCGCTTCTCGTTCCGTTCCGGAAAACACAAATTCGACGGTTTTCCCTTTGAAGGTGAACCGGATTGGCGTTTTGCTCCCGCCAGGGACCGGGAACCTTTTTCCAGCCCAAGAATGAGGGAGCAGAGAGCTCAAAGAAGATACAGAAAAGCAATTCTCTCCGGAAAGGGACCTCTTTGGGGCTCCTGGAGCCCTTCAAGCCAGGCCTTCAACCTCGGACAAGAATCTTGTTATTGTTTGCAACCGGGAGAGAAATTCCATCCCTCTCGGGGCTGCTCCGTTCTTGATTTCCCTCTCGAAAGGAGGGCAAGAATGTGTCACAAACAAGGGATGCTTTTGTTTGTTATCCTCTCGGGCGGCAGAGGCTCCCCGTCGCCCTAGTTAAATCAAAATCCTGCTGGTAAAACAGGAGGTGGGGGACATGCCCATTAATAATAATAATAATATTATAATAATTTATTATTTATGACCCGCCCATCAGGCTGCGTTTCCCCCAGCCACTCTGGGCGGCTCCCAATCAAATATTTTAAAAAATACAGCATTAAACATTAAAAAACTTCCCTAAACAGGGCTGCCTTCAAGTGTCTTTTAAAAGTAGGATAGGTGCTTATTTCCTTGACATCTGATGGGAGGGCGCCACCACCGAGAAGGCCCTCTGCCTGGTTCCCTGTAACCTCGCTTCTCGCAGGGAGGGAACCGCCAGAAGGCCCTCGGGAGATGGACCCCGGCGTCCGGGGTGCAGACGCTCTTTCAGGTTTCCCGTGAGATGTCAAGGAAATAAAGGTTTTCTTTAAGCAACTCCTGTTTTAGGAGTGTTGGCATTAAAAAAAGAAAAAGACTCAAAAAAGGCGTCTAATTTGCACATTTTCCCCAATCTATGTATTTTTGTACACATGATTGCAAGTCTGGAGAAACTCCTTTGCAAAATTCGGAGAAGCACGAATCGCGGCTCAACTCCAGTTTGTGCCGCGTTTTCAAAAGGAGAAATGAGTTAAATGCAAACGGAACCGCACCTCCCCAAATGTGCACTTCCAGGAGGGACCTCCCACCCCACCCCACCCCCTGCCGATATTTCAGCACCCAAAAAGGGTCTCTGTGAAGGAGACCGCTTTTTCCACTGGCGTGCAAAAATGCCAAAAAAACAAATACCACCCTCTGTTGCATTTCCGGAGGTGGCCGGGACAAGGGGAGTTAAACCCTGGAAATGTCTTCATTCCGGCCCCGCATGGAAAAACCAGACAATATTCCTTTGGCGGCCAAGCCTCTCGCAAGCTCTTCCAAACGCATCGACTGGCTGCCAAGAGATGATCTGCTTCTCTCTCTCTCTCCTTTTCGGAACAGCCTGCAAAGATCCCCTCCCTCCCTCCCTCCCTCCGAACTTTTTGCCAGACCTCGGCAGAGGCTCACGTTCCTTCCCAGGACGGAGGAGGACCTGGCCGGAGTCTCTCTTTGCTCCTGACTGCTTCTCTTCTCCTTCTCTCTCTCTCTCCTTCTCTCTCTCTGCCCTTCCTTCCCCTCCGAAACAATCCTCTCCTTTGTTGCGAAGGGCCTGTATCTAGCGGAGAGCATCAGAGGGGGAGAAAGGGGGCATCCGAAAGGGCAATTCAAGGTACGGGCAGCCAGCCAGGGCCGAAACTGGGCTGGGTGCGCCTTCAATTCTGGGTTAGATCAACCGGCAAGGTGCCCTGAGTGGAGCCTCAGCTTGTCCACCTAGGGCGAATCATGACCGTAATAATTCCGTTATATATCCACACATTGTTGTTGTTGTTCAGTCGTGTCCGACTCTTCATGACCCCATGGACCAGAGCACGCCAGGCACGCCTATCCTTCACTGCCTCTCGCAGTTTGGCCAAACTCATGCCAGTCGCTTCGAGAACACTGTCCAGCCATCTCATCCTCTGCCGTCCCCTTCTCCTTGTGCCCTCCATCTTTCCCAACATCAGGGTCTTTTCCAGGGAGTCTTCTCTTCTCATGAGGTGGCCAAAGTACTGGAGCCTCAGCTTCAGGATCTGTCCTTCTAGTGAGCACTCAGGGCCGATTTCCTTGAGAATGGATAGGTTTGATCTTCTTGCAGTCCATGGGACTCTCAAGAGTCTCCTCCAGCACCATAATTCAAAAGCATCCATTCTTCGGCGATCAGCCTTCTTGATGGTCCAGCTCTCACTTCCATACATTACTACTGGGAAAACCATAGCTTTAACTATACGGACCTTTGCCAGCAAGGTGATATCTTTGCTTTTTAAGATATCCACACATATATAAATGTTATAAAACGTAAAACGTTTAAAACCTTCCCGAAAGAGGGCTGCCTTCAGATGCCTTCTAAAAGTCAGATCGTTGTTTATTTCCTTGAGGGCGTTCCACAGGGAGGGCGCCACCACCGAGAAGGCCCTCTGCCTGGTTCCCTGCAGCTTCACTTCTCGCAGGGAGGGAACCAAAAGAAGACCCTCGGAGGTGGACCCCGGTGTCCAGGATGGACGATGGGGATGGAGATGCTCCTTCAGGGATACAGGGCCGTTTTGGGCTTCCAAGGTCAGCACCGACACTTTGAATTGTGCTCGGAAACGTACTGGGAGCCAATGTAGGTCTTCCAGGACCGGTGCGATATGGTCTCGGCGGCCGCTCCCAGTCCCCAGTCTGGCTGCCGTATTCTGGATTAGTTGCGGTTTCCGGGTCACCTTCAAAGGGAGCCCCACGGAGAACGCATGGCAGTAGTCCAAGCAGGAGATAACCAGAGCATGCACTACTCTGGCCAGACAGTCTGCGGGCAGGGAGGGTCTTATCCTGCATACCAGATGGAGCTGCCCTGGACACAGAATTGACCTGCGCCTCCATGGACGGCTGTGAGTCCAAACTGACCCTCACCTGGTCCTTCAGGGGCACAGTTACACCATTCAGGACCACTCAGACACGCCGATTTCAAACGCACCATGAGGACTAGGATCTTGGAGAAGGGCTGTAACTCAGCCGCAGGGCATCTGCTTTGCAGGCAGAAACTCTCAGTTCCTGGCGTCACCAGGAAAGGCTGGGACAGACACCTGAGTCTGAAACCTGGGTCATCTGCTGCCCAGACAACCCTGAATTAGACAGCCCTCCCCCTTCCCACAAACACATGTTAAAAAGCTATAAGATGCAGCCTCTGCCTCCCCGTGTCTCTAAATGCGCTCGTGTGGACTACAGGGGCTGGACAGCCTCCCATTTCATGCCCAGCGGGGTGCAAGTCCTCCTGAGCTGTTGATAACAGATCATTACGGGGACAATTGCGGTGTGTGTGTGCTTTCCCCTCCTGCCCTTAAAGCCGACATAACACGCCCTTTGTTGTGAGATCTGTGCAGGATGGGCGATTTGGGAGAACAGGAACATGGCGTGCTGCAAACGGCGGAGGGGGAAAAGAGCCTTCAGCCACGGGCGCTCAGTGCCAAAAGCGGTGTTTATGTGTGTGTGTTTGTGACATGAATCGCGAGCGGTGATTTATTTCCCGGAAAACCGGGGCCAGGCGAGACGCTTGGCTTTGGGTTCCCTGCATTGCATATCTCCCAGCATTTCTCCGATGGAAACAGGGGCGTCATTACGAAGGGGGGGGTGAGAAAGGGGCAGGAGGCACAAGAGGCCTAATAACACCCCTTTTCCCGGTGGATTCCAGACCCTATTTCCCAGGGACAGTCCTAGAATCCTAGAGTTGGAAGAGACCCCAAGGGCCATCCAGTCCAACCCCCTGCCAAGCAGGAAACACCATCAAAGCATTCCTGACAGATGGCTGTCAAGCCTCCGCTTCAAGACCTCCAAAGAAGGAGACTCCACCACACTCCTTGGCAGCAAATCCCACTGTCCAACAGCCCTTACTGTCAGGAAGTTCTTCCTAATGTTTAGGTGGAATCTTCTTTCTTGTAGTTTGAATCCCTTGCCCCGTGACCACTTCTCTGGAGCAGCAGAAAACAACCTTTCCCCCTCCTCTATATGACATCCTTTGATATATTTGAACATGGCTATCATATCCCCCCTTAACCTTCTCTTCTCCAGGCTAAACATACCCAGCTCCCTAAGCCGTTCCTCATAAGGCATCATTTCCAGGCCTTGGACCATTTTGGTTGCCCTCCTCTGGACACGTTCCAGCTTGTCAGTATCCTTCTTGAACTGTGGTGCCCAGAACTGGACACAGTCTTCCAGGTGAGGTCTGACCAGAGCGGAATACAGTGGTACTATTACTTCCCTTGATCTAGATGCTATACTCCTATTGATGCAGCCCAGAATTGCATTGGCTTTTTTAGCTGCTGCATCACACTGTTGACTCATGTCAAGTTTATGGTCTACCAAGACTCCTAGGTCCTTTTCACATGTACTGCTCTCAAGCCAGGTGTCACCCATCCTCTATTTGTGCCTTTCATATATTTACAGAAGCCGTCCCGGTTTCTGATTTGATCCTGGAATGTCCTGCTTTTCCTTAGGAAGTCCCTATTTTCATCGGGGAAATGTTGGAGGGGATGGAAAAAAGCACTGCTTATTATTATTATTATTATTATTATTATTATTATTATTATTATTATTATTATTATTACTGTTAAACAGGATGCCCCTATTTTCATAGGAGAAACGCTGGAGGGTATGGAAAGATTCACTGCATTTCCATTCGCACTGATGGAGCAGCAGGACTTAAACCAGGGGTGTCCAAACTTTCTCCAAAGAGGGCCAGATTTGGTGACCGGCCAAAGTTGTCGAGCTTTTTTTGGGGGGGGATTTTACCCTAAATTTGTTGAGGTGGGGGACTGGGGGAAGTCATTTACTGGTGTTAAGAGGAATTAAGGTTATTATAGGAATTATATATTGTTTTCTTTTTTCTTGTTTTCTTGTTTGTGGTTTTCCTTCCGCTAAATGTTGGTTTTCTCGTGTATGCTTACGTTATCCTTTTACATCTTAAAAAAAATAAAAATAAATAAAAATAAAAAATAAACCGACTGGTGGGCCGGATTTGGCCCGCGGGCCGGACTTTTGACACGCCCGACTTAAAGGAACAGGGAACCATTCGATCGCCGGACGATGCCCATTCCCAAAGTTTGGTTTTTAAAAAAAAAAAAAAAACAAAAGCGGTGGCCTCTCGTTATGCGCCTGGAACGAGAAGCAGCTCGTTGCGCTCTCCCAAATCCATGGAAGAGGAGGGAGATTCGGGCAGGCGGCCAGCGCTCGCTGTAGGTTTCGGAGGCCCCGAGAGCTTGAAGGCCATCTCCAAGGGGTCGCTTCTCTCAGCGGGGGCCTACCTCCCCATCACAGGAGATTCAGTGGCTCCCATGGCGAGGTGTGTGCCATGGGAACATGCCCGGCCTTGTCAAGCCCTGCCAGCCCCCCCTAGCTCAGCCGCTCGAGAATGTGGCGTTCTCAAAACGGTACCCGATGTGCCGATTTGTTGGGGGGGTCCGAAGACCTCCGCCCGCCCGGCTCCATTCAGATTGGCGGTGCCAAACGACAGGGAAAGGTCGGCGCGTCCCTTGCTGCCTCCCCAAATTTGGCTGCCCCCCTCCGGCTCCCGTCCTCGTGGCTCAGGCAGGAAGCGGGTTACCGGGGGGACCCCTGCCGGGCAGCACTGGCATCCGGCTCATGTTGTAACTTTGCCGGCTTCTAAAGGCGGAGAAGAATAGGGCCAATGTCAGGGAACAGAAAAAGGCTGTCATTGTCTCAGAGAGAGGCGCGTTTGAGCGGGGGGAGGACAGAGCTGCTGCTTCTCCCCCCCCAAAAGGCCCCGCGTTTGTAGCTCGCTCTCTCTCAGTTACAACCCGGGTTGTTGAAAGAAGATGCAAAACTTTGGGAAGATGCAAAACTTTGGGACATAACGAGCTTTCTTGCCTGCACACTCCTCCCTCCCCAGGAAGGAACTGAGCTCATCTGTCAGATCAATGGCATTTTCGCCCCACGGACCAAATCCGAGAAATGGGAGCATCGTTGGGGGGGGCGGTCCACTGGGCACCAGGTCCACCCCCCATCGCTCAGCCCGGACACTGAGGTCCAGCTCTGAGGGCCTTCTGGCGGTTCCCTCCCTGCGAGAAGTGAGGTTACAAGGGAACCAGGCAAAGGGCCTTCTTGGTGGTGGCACCTGCCCTGTGGAACACCCTCCCACCAGATGTCAAGAAAAAGAAAACAATTACGCTCTCAATTCTATGTTATGTCTGTTATCTCCAGCCCTCCAAGGCTCTTATTAATTGTGCTAGATCCGACTTTTACCCTGGGTCCTATTCCATCCCCTCCAACGTTTCTCCCCTAAGGAGTGCCCTAAGGAAAAGCGGGACATTCCGGGATCAAATCAGAAACCGGGACGGCTTCTGGGACTGGAAAATAAGGGCACTTGGAGGGTCTGCAGCCTTGAAGTGACTTCCCGGCAGTTCTGAGTGTGCTGCTTCACCTATGTACCAAAATAAATGTGAGAAAGGGTAGATTCTGGCGCCCTCACCCTTCCGGATGGCAATGGAGCAGGAGAGGGTGTTCCCAGTCGCAGGCCCTAACCTGCAAACTCCCCACAAAGGGCGGGGGGTAAAGTTTGGGGTAAATACGGAAGTCGCACCACTTTAACACAGACCCAGGTTTTATTTAGAGTCTGCGTTCCATTTTGCAAGTTTCGAAACATTTCTGAATGTATTTTAAATGGCCTCAACCTGCCGAGGGACCTTCGGGTGAAGTGCAGGCAATAATTTAAAAAGAATAATAACAGGGATGGGAACAATAGCACTAAATGAATCTCGACACAAGCCTGAGATCTCTGTTTTGGCATGTCCTATCAATGCACAGCTCAGCACCTGAATTCTGACTAACCAGGAACTAGGAAACGGGCAGCTTTGCCGATTTCAGTTTCCAAGTGTTGGTGCTGACCTTGAAAGCCCCAAACGGCCCAGTGGACCTGAAGGAGCGTCTCCAGCCCCGGACACCGGGGTCCTCCTCCCGAGGGCCTTCTGGCGGTTCCCTCCCTGCGAGAAGCGAGGTTACAGGGAACCAGGCAGAGGGCCTTCTCGGTGGTGGCGCCCTCCCATCAGATGTCAAGGAAATAAACAACTATCTGACTTTTAGAAGACATCTGAAGGCAGCCCTGTTTAGGGGAGTTTTTAATGTTTGGTGTCTTGCCGTGTTTTTAATATTTTGTTGGAAGCCCCCCAGAGTGGCTGGGGAAACCCAGCCAGATGGGCATGGTATAAATAATAAATTATTATTTTTATCTCTTATTACTTTATTATCCTCCGCCCTAAAACTGTCTGACTTTTAGAAGACATCTGAAAGCAGCCCCGATTAGGGAAGATTTTAATGTTTGATGCTTAATTGTGTTTTTAATATTCTGTTGGGAGCCGCCCAGAGTGGCTGTGGAAACCCAGGCAGATGGGCGGGGTATAAATAAGAAATTATGATGACGATCCTTTATTAGGATGCAAAATCAGGGACTTACCGCTATAGCCTGGAGTCTTTCCTGCTGGATTATACCCGTGTCGATGATCCTGGAAGAAAGACAAGACGGAGACTTAAGAAGATGCAGGAACCCAGACTTCAAGGGACACAGGGATAACCGTATAGACATCGACATCTGCCACCTTGAGCCAACGGCTGCCTGTCCGCCTCGCTGGGTTGTTGTAGAGAGAGAAAATGAGCAAGAGAAGGGATAGTGTACAACACAGATAAAGGGGACGAAACAAAACACAGCTATCGCATATAATAAAGTGCAAGTGTCTCTGCGTCCAGTCCCTGTGTCCGTGGGATTGCGCTACTGCGCATGTGCCCCACGGACAGCCGTCGGGACTTGGAGCGCAGAGACTTCGGGCACCTCGTGCCGCTCAGCGACACCGAGAGAAACTACAGCGCCTACCAGGTGGGAGCAAGGGAGCGCAGGGGCCCCGGTATCTCCGAGGGATCGAGCAGAAACCCCCAGGCGGCTCTTTCCTGGGGGCGGCCCAGCCACGAAGCATGGCGGGCGAGGCAGAGAGGGAGCCGGCGGGCGGAACGGAAAGGCTGTGCGGCGAGGGAGCCGGGGGGACCCATGGCGGGAGCGAGCGCGGCCGGGCGGAAGGCCGGAAGGTAGCCGAGGGAGCACAGGCGGAAGCGAAGCGGCGGAGGAGAGAGAGCGCCAGAAGAGACGCCGGAAGGAATGTTCTAGCGCCCGTTAATTTAACTAGGCAATGGCCTAGGGCGCCAAAATGGAGGGGGCGCTGGCCAGGCTTGGGCAGGGGGGCGGGACGGGCTAGCGGCAGCTTCTCCGCTGCAGGGGAGAGGTGCTGCTTGCCCCCTACACCACCACCCTGGCCCCCACTAAAGCAGGCTTTGGCAGGGGGGCAGGGGGTGGGGGGGCGCCAGAAGGTGGTCTCGCCTAGGGCGCAAGAAACCCTAGCACCGGTCCTGAGCGCCGCAACCCCAGGGTCGTCCGCAACTGGACCTAACGCTCAGGGGTCCCTTTACCTTTACCCCGTCCATCCAGCTGGGTTACCCCAGCCACTCTGAGCTGCTTCCAACAAAGATTAAAATACATTAAAACGGCACACGTTAAAAACTTCCCCAAACATCTGGAAGGCCAAGTTTGGGGTGTGTGATTTTGGCGTAGCTCGCTTTTTTCCAAATCGACCCATTGAGACTATCTGGTGTGTGTGTGTGTGTGTGTGTGTGTGCAAAAATATCATCCCTTTTTCTCTCTAGCAATCTCCCTACCCGGTTAATTAACATCTTACTAATGATTTAAGCGGCTCCCTCCCAGGGGTGTGTGTGGGGGGGTGTGCTTTTTTGGCTAAAACGACTGCAGCCCTTTGAACTGGAAAAAGTTCCCCCCGCCTTCCTTTTAAGGGCTCAGGGGGAGGTTATTTTTTGACCAGTTGGCGACCTTCTCGGCGCAGAAGGCCTTCGCCGCCACTCGCACGCAGGACAACGTAGGGAGAGGCAAACAACACGCGGGGAGGAAGTATCTGCTTTTAGCTACAAAAATGTGGAGAATAGGGACAAGGGAGGGAAGGGGGGGCTCCAGATGTGGGAAGGAAGAGGTCGTTTGATGTCTGCCTGCTGTGTCCGGTTCATTGTATTTCAGCCCCCACAATAGAAATTAAGACCCCTCCCCGAGTCTTCCTCGGCCGCCACCCCTGTGCGGTGGAGAAAAGCAAAAAAGCAGCTTTATTTCAGTAATAAAAACATGAGAGTCTGCTGGTGCTATAAACACGGTTTTAGCAGTGAGTCCGTAAGTGACTGTGGAGGCCAATTCTGGATCCACACGTCCTTCCACAGTGGGGACATAGGTTTCCGGGCGGGAGTTGATCCCGGTGAGGGTTTGCCAAGCGCGGCTTCCTCTTGGCATGTTTCTCCCTCGCGTCCTGAGTTTGAGTGTCTTCAAAGCCCAGGACACCTTTGGTAAAGGCTGTTCTCCAACTGGAGCGCTCGCAGGACAGTGTCTCCCAGTTGCCGGTGTTTATACTACATTTTTTAAGATTTGCCTTGAGAGAGTTTTTAAATCTCTTTTGTTGACCACCAGCATTACGCTTTCCATTTTTAAGTTCGGAATAGAGGAGCTGATTCGGAAGACGATCATCGGGCATCCGCACAACATGACCTGTCCAAAGAAGTTGACGTTGAAGAATCACCGCTTCGACGCTGGCGATCTTCGCTTCTTCCGGTACACTCTGGTCCTGGGATCGAATTCTGGCATACCGAGTGATAATACGCTCTGCCCACTGCCCCATGCCCACCAGTCTCTGGTGCCGAGACAAAAACAAACCCATCCCTTTCAGATCTTTTTCCCGTGGTTGATTCCCACAGGGAACAGACGCTCCTGACAGGGCCAGGATCCGGGCATGTCAAAAAGCGCTCTCTCTCTCGTCTTCCCACCCCCACCAGGGCAGAAGCCATCCAGACCTTTCTCCCTCTCTGCAAAGGAAGCCACTTAGCCGTAATTTATAATGCTCAGGGACCGGGGAGGAGGGTGCTGAGGATGCCGTTGCCGTGGCAACATAGATTTAGCCCGGCAACGAAGAAGATGCTCTGGGGGAGCCAGAGGAGGAGGCAGCGAAAGAGGTGGCCTTAAGATGAGACTTATCTCACAAATAAATATACCCAGAGGGGCAAAGCGGAGAGGAGGAGGAGGAGGAGGAGGGAGCAGTGTCTGGATCGAGCGGCGTCTCTTGCACACACGCACACACTTCCCGGCAGGTCTCTTTGCTGCCCTGGAATCCCGGCAGGGTGCTCCAACCACTATACCGCGCTGCCTCTCGAGGTGAGAAATGATCGTAAAACCCGCGACACAGCCCAGGACCCCACCACCACCACCACAACGACACTGAACACATGTAGCACAGCTAGACTCCAACCACTTTCTCGTGAGGAATCCTAATGGTTCTTTCTCACCCCTTTTGGGCCTATAACTCCTGATAGCATCATAGGTTGAATTTATATTTATTTCTCCTGATCGTAAATATTTTATGTTATTATTTCTATTTCAATGTAATTATTTTAGCTGTTTTTGCATGGATTGTAAGGCAGGTATGATTTGTGTGTCTGTTTATATATGAGCTTATAGCTGCAATGAAGTTTTATTATTATTATTATTATTATTATTATTATTATTATTATTATTTCTCGTGAGATGAGTTGGGGGCAAAGGACTCTTTTCCCCCATCTCTTCTGGGGACAAAGGGCTCTTGGAATCATCATTTGACCTCTCAGAAAAAAGGGCTTTCTTGCTCTTCTCTCACCAGGGACAAAAGACTCTTTTCCTGATCCTAGGCCTCCCTCGCCCATCTTTCTCTGGGGACAAAGGCCTCGCTTATCTACCTCTTCCCCCAGGCTCCCTTTTCCTAATACAGTGTTTCCCAAACGCTGAAAACCCAGAAGTGAGTGTTCCGGTTTTCAAACCTTTTCCGGAAGCCGGACGTCCGATGGCGCAGTCGGCTGTTGTTTCCAGGGCGCCTGCGCCAATCGGAAGCCGCGCCTCGGTTTCCGAACATTTCGGAAGTCAAACAGACTTCAGGAACGGAAGTGGGATTTGCTGCCCAGGAGTGTGGTGGAGTCTCCTTCTTTGGAGGTCTTGAAGCGGAGGCTTGACAGCCGTCCGTCAGGAATGCTTTGATGGTGTTTCCTGCTTGGCAGGGGGTTGGACTGGATGGCCCTTGGGGTCTCTTCCAACTCTAGGATTCAAAGTTTGGCGCTTTTGTTTGTGGTCTTTATTTTTCGTTTTGGGGGCTTTTTCGGTTCATTTGTCTTTGCGACTGTGTGGAGCCCAGTTCAGCTCCTGATGGACTGATGGTGTGACCGCGGAAATGGATAAAAGCCCCCCACCCAAACAATGAACTATCATCAGTGCACGTAAGAAAAAATAATAATTTTAATTTTTATCCTGTACAATACTGTCTTATTTATTTTATAGTACAGCACATTGATTATGTGAGAGCTGGACCATAAAGAAGGCTGATCGTCGAAATATGGATGCTTTTGAATTCTGGTGCTGGAGGAGACTCTTGAGAGTCCCATGGACTGCAAGAAGATCAAACCTATCCATTCTCAAAGAAATCAGCCCTGAGTGCTCCCTGGAAGGACAGATCCTGAAGTTGAGGCTCCAGTACTTTGGCCACCTCATGAGAAGAGAAGACTCCCTGGAAAAGACCCTGATGTTGGGAAAGATGGAGGGCGCAAGGAGAAGGGGACAACAGAGGATGAGATGGTGGGACAGTGTTCTCAAAGTGACTGGCATGAGTTTGGCCAAACTGCGGGAGGCAGTGAAAGACAGGAGTGCCTGGCGTGCTCTGGTCCATGGGGTCACGAAGAGTCGGACACGACTGAACAACAACAACATTGATTATTGCTTTCGTTTTATGGAACAGCAGTCTCGTTAGATAGTAAAGTTTAAGTTAAATGGCTGTTTTAGGGGTTGTTTTTAAAAAGCCTGGAGCGGATTAATTCCGTTTTGCATTCCTTTCTATGGGAAAGAAGCGTGCCTTGGTTTTGGAACGCTTCGGTTTTGGAACGGAATTTCCGGAACGGATTAAGTTTGAGGACCAAGGCACCGCTGTATAGCCCTGGGGAGACAAAGACATCTCTTACCCCTTTCTCCCTGGGCGCAAAGGTCTTGCCCATCTCTCCCCCGGGACAAAGGCCTCTCTTCCCCATTTCTCTCCGGGAACAAAGGTCTCCTCCTTCTACCCCTGGGCACAAAGATCTCACTTGCCCATCTCTCCCTACCCTAGCAGGGACAAAAGGGCCCTTCCCTTTGTGGGTGGATTGGGGGGGACCCCATTGTCCCACCTGCCCCAGAACCCCCCCAGCGCCGGATATCTTCCGGAAATCCTCTACTCCGTCTCTTTTTCCCTGCTTGGTTGCCGTTCTCCGAGCACAGTCCAAAACAAAACAAAACATCGCTTATCTCACTCCATCTGTGCAGAGCCTTGAACCCGAGGCAGGGAAGATTTATCCACCCCTCCAGCTTATTTTTGCGCGTGGGGGTGGTGGGAACCACCTGCTGAAAAAGGGAGCAGAGATGTGGGTCTCCCCGGGTGATCTTTTCAAGAGGAGCCTAATCTTCGCGGCCACATCCCTCCCTATGATCTCATCTGGCCAAGGTTCGGCAGGAAAAAAAACAATTGCAGATATATATATTTTCCCGGGCGTGGGGGAAGAGAGGGAAACTTTGATGGAGAAAGGCTGGCTTGGTGTGTTTGTGTGTGGTTGTTGTTGCTTTAAAAAAAAGAGAAACCATTGGCAATTTTGTTCTGCGTTGCTGATGCAGGAACGAGGGCTTGAGGTGGCAAGTGTGACGAACAGGATAAGTGTTTGCTTTTGTGTGTGTGTGTGTGTGTGTGTGTGTGTGTGTGTGTTCATACACACGTCTTAGGCCTGGTGTGACTTGCTTCCCAGCCAGAGATGAAACAGACGAAACGCTCGATAGAGGAGGCGAGGAGGAAGCTTGTTTTCTAAATGCATCTGGAAAAGGGATGGGAGGAGATCTGAACACAGGACACAGGGCAGTCGGGGAGAGCTCTGGACCAAAGGGGTTCTGTAGGGGACCCAGCACTCATCCGCTACTTTGGCCAATCAGTATCCCTGAAGGAGCGTCTCCACCCCCCATCTGAGGTCTAGCTCCGAGGGCCTTCTGGCAGTTCCCTCCCTGCGAGAAGTGAGGTTACAGGGAACCAGGCAGAGGGCCTTCTCGGTGGTGGCGCTCGCCCTGTGGAACGCCCTCCCACCAGATGTCAAGAAAAAGAAAACAATTATGCTCTCAATTCTATGTTATGTCTGTTATCTCCAGCCCTCCAAGGCTCTTATTAATTGTGCTAGATTCGACTTTTACTCTGGGTCCTGTTCCATCCCCTCCAACGTTTCTCCCCTGAAAATAGGGATGTCCTAAGGAAAAGCGGGACATTCCGGGACAGCTTCTTTGAGTCTTTGACTGTCCCTGGAAAATTGGAACCCTTGGAGGGTCTGTATTCTGCTCTCGAAGTTGCCAGCACCCCATAACCTTGTTGGGGGGCTCGGAGCTTTGTAAAGAAACTGCAAATGCAATGGCCTGACAGTCTTTGTTGATCTCTGTCTCTCTCACACACACACAGACAATTCCACTCGGCTGACGAGCAAAATATTTTCCCCCTAGTTGCTGACGTGGGGCGTTTTCCCTTTTTATTCCAGGATCGTAGGGAAAGGTCTAGCGACCTTTTGTCTCTCTCCACACCCCTAACGCGGAACAATAATGTTTGTTTGCCGGCCTGCCCGCGCCAGTTTCTCATTATATCATCGCCAAATGCCTCGTTTTTTAAAAAGCCGGCCCCCTCTGCCTCCTCCCCCTTGCACAACAGATTATCTCACGCACGCATTACGCCAAGGGGAGATGGTCCTGGTTTGCCCAATAAACCAGTTTATTCTCAGAAGGGGAGTCCTGGGTGCGAGTTTTGCACAGAGCCTGCAGGGCCTCCTTCATTCTGCAAAAAGAGTTCTCGAATCCAGCACTCTAGAACATCGTATTTCACACACACCCTCCTCCAGTCTCCTCAAATGTCCCCTCCAGTTAGGGGTGGGGGGGAGATGATCTGGATCCAGTGCACATTTAAAGGCAAACCTATCTAATGGTTTGGGGAAGGGTGGGGATGTGAACGGAAACCCGTCCCTAGTTTGAAATGCCGCAGTCCTCTGAATTTTGCAATGTGTTTGTAGTTCAAGCTCTGGTTTCCCCAGTAGTGATGCATGGAAGTGAGAGCTGGACCATAAAGAAGACCAGATCTACCAGGACAAATATGGAAAATATAGGCAGGATCAAAAGATAACAGAATTTGGAAGATATCTTGCAAGGTGCTTATGTGAAACAAATCAGGAATCTAAACCGAAGTGTGGGAAATTAGCAGTTTATCCTAATTTGCTCCCCTGCAGACTGAGAGGGGAAAAAACAACTCCTCGGAAGATTTACCCTAAAAACTGGAACCTTATGAGAAACCCTATGGCCCATGAGAGCTGGACAATAAAGAAGGCTGATCGCCGAAGAATTGATGCTTTTGAATTATGGTGCTGGAGGAGACTCTTGAGAGTCCCATGGACTGCAAGAAGATCAAACCTATCCATTCTGAAGGAAATCAGCCCTGAGTGCTCACTAGAAGGACAGATCCTGAAGTTGAGGCTCCAGTACTTTGGTCACCTCATGAGAAGAGAAGACTCCCTGGAAAAGACCCTGATGTTGGGAAAGATGGAGGGCACAAGGAGAAGGGGACGGCAGAGGATGAGATGGTTGGACAGTGTTCTCGAAGCAACTGACATGAGTCTGACCAAACTGCGGGAGGCAGTGGAAGACAGGAGTGCCTGGCGTGCTCTGGTCCATGGGGTCACGAAGAGGCGGACACGACTAAGTGACTTAACAACAACAGCATTTGTGGGAATCTTTCATTATTCCCTTGGCCTGAGACCACATAGGCCGATACACACCAGTATCGGTATCCAACTGCTCCTTTCCCCTTATGGGGTACCCAAGAGCCTGTACAGAGTCCTTATCTAGGTTCTCTATCGGTAGGAGAAAATAGCAGAGGCCAAGCAGAGAATATTGAGAAGCAAAGTGGATCCTAAGCCTGATCTTTATTAAACTGTTGCAACAGGGTCCTCTGCTCACCCCACACAGGGAGGGAGGAGAGGAACCCCGAACATTGGTGTGCAAGCTCTTCTATAGACATTTGAAATTGCCTCCCCTGTAGCTCAAGACCACCCCCCAAAAAAACCCATCATGCATACATTACAGAAAGAGGCGGTCCCCAGCAGAAATTGGAGTGTGTTGCTTCTCTCCTGTCTGCCACGATACCTGATGATACCTTATCAATTGCCTTTTCTGAGTAGCCTGGCCATTCCTTTGAGATGGTCAATAGTTCCTGAATCTCTTACGCATATTGATAGTGTGCTCAGCTTAACAGATACTTGCCAGACTGTATTTGAAAAGGGAGGTTTAAGCCCTTCCAGTCCAAAGACAATTGGAAAGTTTTTCCTATCTCCTTCCTCCTTGCAGAGAAATATTTGAGGTCAATTTGGGAGAGTCCGAATGGCTTCAGGATTGCTCTCCTGGACTATATCAGACATGTGGTTTAAATTCTTATGTATGTGTTTGTCTTGTACATTTATGAACATTTATTATATATATATATATATATATATATATATATATATATATATATATATATAAGACCTTAGAATTCCTATAACACGGGGGAAGCAGCTAAACAATTTCCTCTCCAAAATCTGCGAACCTCGTTCATGTTAGTTGTTCGCCCAGACCCTCTGCATACACGGATCTACAGTCACACAATCAATCAATCAATCAATCAGTTCCACGCAGTCACTAAAACAAAACGAAAGCTGTCCGCAAAAACAAGAACGCAAAATAAATAGCAAAAACAGACAGACCTCGGCGTAACACTCAAATCGGAAGTGTGGCACTCAGAACGGAGCATGTTTGGCTTCTGAAAAAAGTTCGCAAACTGGAACACTTCCTTCCAGGTTTGCAGTGTTTGGGTTCCAAGTTGTTGGACCTTCTTTGCTCTGATGTGATCATGAGATTTCCAGCGTTGCGGAAAGGGAAACATCCCCGCAGAGGCTAGGCACGTCTTCTCCTTTCCTTCAGCGTGGTTCTGACTTCAGGCTAGCAACACCCCCCACCCCCCCAAAAAAACAAAACCCATCCTGGTGTGATCTTGCAACGGAGAATTAACATCACCTATAAATGTGCTTACTCAGGGGCAGGTCCCCAGCTTACTCCTGAGTAAGCCCTGCAGGCTCAGACCTTGAGGAATTGCCATCTGCGGCTGGTTGTGGGTTTTTTTTGGGGGGGTGGGGGTGGGAAACAGAGGCAGAAGCAATGGTGTCGGCCCTCGGCGGTAGCAGAAACAGCGGCTTTCATTCATAAATACGCTCGGTGTTGTGGGGACGGATCTCAGCAATGCCACTAAAATGCCTCGAGCATTTAAGGGGGGGGGGAGAGAATCCAGCTCTTTTTCCTCCGCCTCCTCCGAACAGCCTCTTCCATCAAATATTCATGGCCTCCATTTTCCCCGGGCTTCACCAGCGACGCATCTCCCTCTCTCCGCCGTCCTCCTCCTAATGCATCTCCCGCGATTCGAAGGCCACCTGCAACCTCCGCCTCCCCTCCTCCTCCCCCCTTTCTCTTGAGCTCGGTGGAAAGCGAACCGCCAGGTTGGGAAAGGGGGCAAACCAGGGCTCGGTTGGAGACACTGCCGAATCGGGGACTTGGGGGGCAAGGGGGCTCCCCGCCGCGGACCTGATCAATGTTGGGGTCTGGGTGGTTGTGACCGTCCCCCACGCCCCACAAGGAGGGTTCACAATCGGACACCAAGAGCAGTCTGTAGCCGTGGAGGGTCCGTAGCCCCGCCTCAATGAGAGTCTGTAGCCACACCCCTGGGGAGTCTATAGCCATGCCCATGAAGTCCATAGCCACGCCCATGAGTCTGTAGCCACTCCCCTGGGAGTCTGTAGCAATGCCCATGACAGTAGCCACACCCCTGGCGAATCTGTAGCCACGCCCATAAGGATTCTGTAGCTACGCCCATGAGTCTGTAGTCACTCCCCCGGAAGTCTATAGCCACGCCCCTGAGGAGTCCATAGCCACGCCCATGAGATTGTAGCCACTCCCCTGGGATGTCTGTAGCCACGCCCATGAGACTAGCCACACACATGGCGAATCTGTAGCCACGCCCATGAGGATTCTGTAGCTACGCCCATGAGTCTGTAGCCACGCCCCGGGAGTCTATAGCCACGCCCCTGAGGAGTCTGTAGCCACTCCCATGAGATTGTAGCCACTCCCCTGGGGTGTCTGTAGCCACACCCATGAGAAGTGCGTAGCCACACACATGGCGAATCTGTGGCCACACCCCTGAGGAGTCTGTAGCCACTCCCATGAGATTGTAGCCACTCCCCTGGGGTGTCTGTAGCCACACCCATGAGAAGTGCGTAGCCACACACATGGCGAATCTGTGGCCACACCCCTGAGGAGTCTGTAGCCACTCCCATGAGATTGTAGCCACTCCCCTGGGGTGTCTGTAGCCACACCCATGAGAAGTGCGTAGCCACGCCCATGAGACTAGCCACACACATGGCGAATCTGTAGCCACGCCCACGAGGATGGATTCTGTAGCCACGCCCATGAGAAGTGTGTAGCCACGCCCATGAGACTAGCCACACCCCTGGCAAATCTGTTGCCACGCCCATGAGCATTCTGTAGCCACGCCCATGAGACTAGCCACTTCCCTGAGAAGTCTGAGCTCCCTCTCCTTCCTCCCTGACACACACACCCCCCACTGCCCGATAACCCCACATGGCTCTGGGGGTCCCAACGAGTTCCGGATCCCTCCGAACAGCCCCAATTTGCCTTGGGATTTCGGGCCTCGGCCGAATCCAGTTCACAGATGAATATTTCACAGCGCTGAGCTTCCTCCTGCCTCACTTTGGCGTACGTACCAAACCAGAAACGGTCCGTGTGTCTATGTGTGAGCGACACCGGAGCCCATGGATAGCTCGGTTGGTTAGAGCGCGGTGCCAAGGTTGCAGGTTCGATCCTCAAACGGGACAGCTGCCTATTGCGGCGGGTCAGACTGGATGACCCCCGGGGTCCCTTTCGACTCTGCGATTCCAGGATGCTGGGAATACTTCCTTTCTAATGCCCTTATCATTTCCTGCAAAGGGAGATCTCCTGCTTAAGATTGCGAAGAGAGGCCGTGCGGTCGCTTGGTGTGGAAGCGGGGAGGCACTCTGCACACGCTCAGAGGGATCTCGCCTCCTCACTTCGCATTGACTCCTTGCTTTAAAAGCGTGCTCCGCTTTGAGTGCCGCGCTTCCGATTTGAGCGTGGTCTGATTTTGCTGTTTATTTTGAATTTCCGCGGCCCTTTCTGTTTCGTTTCTGTGACTGCCTGGAACCCAGTTCAGCTACTGATTGATGGGTTTGGCGAATGCAGTACATTTTTATTGCTTCTGTTTTATGGATCGATGGTCTCGCTGGATAGTAAAATCCACGTTGAATTGCTGTTCTAGGGGTTGTTTTTAAAAGTCTGGAACGGATCGATCCGTTTTGTGTTCCTTTCTATGGGAAAGAAGCGCGCCTTGGTTTTGGAACGCTTTGGTATCGGAACGGATTAAGTTTGAGAACCAAGGCGCCGCTGTATTGGGGGCCGATTCCCGGGCAGAGGCGCCCGGGGTTGTGTTTCGAATTCCTCCGGGCGCCTATGGCTTTCTCTCCTCCGCCTGGCCTACCCCGCAGGGCTGCTGGGAAGGCCAAACGGGACGCAGATCTCAGACGCACCCGGCGGAAGGAAGGACCGTTTGGGACCCAGGTGCGAAATGAAACGTGTGTGTGTGTGTGTGTGTGTGTGTGTGCTTTGCATTGTTGGGAAGAGGGGAGTCGCGGCCGGGCGGCAGTTCAAAAGACTGGGAAGAGCTGCTACGGACTCAGCATAACCCGAGTTGACCTCGCTTAGGGAAATCTGCTGTTTCAGCAACTATCTCAGCTGTGAAGGGAATGTTTCCAACGTGGCCGGCATCAGAGAGAGAGAGGGAGAGGGAGGGAGGGTGGCTGGCCATCCAGCCTAATTCTCAGCCATCCTGTGCCCCGTGGACAATGGGCAACCAAAGCCCATTTAGTTCCACCTCATTATACACAAGAGAAGGGAAGGTTCTGGATTCGAATCACGCGCTTTTTGCTGCGTTTCGCCAAGAAGCTCCTGGAGAGGCAGTGTGGTGTAGTGGTTGAGAGCGGTAGACTCGTAATCTGGTGAACCGGGATGTCAAATCCAAACTCTTCTTCCTCTTCTTCTTCTTCTTCTTCTTCTTCTCCTTCCTTCCTTCCTTCCTTCTTTCCTTCTGCCATCACTTACCTCCTTCCATTACTTATTTTCTTTCTTTCTTTCTTTCTTTTGCCATCACTGGTCTCCTTCCAGCCATCACTTATTTATTTACTTTTGCCATCACTTGTCTCCTTCCATCACTTATTTTCTTCCTTCCTTCCTTCCCTCTTCAATGCCCATCTCTCTTCTTCCTTCCTTCCTTCCTTCCTTCCTTCCTGCCTGCCTGCCTGCCTTCTTTCCTTCCTTCCTTCCTTCCTTCCTTCCTTCCTGCCTGCCTGCCTGCCTTCTTTCCTTCCTTCCTTCCTTCCTTCCTTCCTTCCTTCCTTCCTCCCTCCCTCCCTCCCTCCCTCCCTCCCTCCCTCCCTTCCCTCTCCCATCCCCTTTTCCTCTTCAATGCCCATTTTCTTTCTTTCTTTCTTTCTTTCTTTCTTTCTTTCTTTCTTTCTTTCAACAAAGCATGCATTTTAATAAATAAATAAATAAATAAATAAATAAATAATAATTTATTATTTATACCCCGCCCATCTGACTGCGTTTCCCCAGCCACTCTGAGCAGTTTCCAAAATAATATTACAATACAATAGTCTATTAAAGATTAAAAGCTTCCCTAAACAGGGCTGCCTTCAGATGTCTTCTAAAAGTCTGGTAGTTGTTTTAATGCGTGGTTTAACCTAGTTTTGCACGTATTCCATTTCTTTCCCCACATTACTCGGCCGGAAGGGAAACCGCATTGCGAAATTCGGAGCGCTGCAAATTTCATAGGACGCGGTCGTGACCTGCTACGCATACGTTTCGCCTGTGGATGCGAATCAAAAGGCTCTCCTCCGCTCCGTATTGCCTTCCCCGCCGTCAAAAATAAAACGTGCCCCTTTCCGTAAAACCTTCTCATTCCTTTCTTTTGCACAGGAAACTCAACAGTGCGCTTTGACAAGTGTAGAAATCAAGGTAAAGGGTAAAGGGACCCCTAACCGTTAGGTCCAGTCGCGGACGACTCTGGGGTTGTGGCGCTCATCTCGCTTTACTGGCCGAGGGAGCCGGTGTCCAGCTTCCGGGTCATGTGTCCAGCATGACTAAGCCGCTTCTGGCGAACCAGAGCAGCGCACGGAAACGCCATTCACCTTCCCGCCGGAGCGGTACCTATTTATCTACTTGCACTTTTGACATGCTTTCGAACTGCTAGGTGGGCAGGAGCAGGGACCAAGCAACGGGAGCTCACCCCGTCATTGCGGGGATTCGAACCGCCGACCTTCCGATCAGCAAGCCCTCGGCTCTGTGGTTTAAATCACAGCTCCACCCACAATCAAACAGCCCCTTAAATAAATATCAAATAAAGTTATCCCGTCTCTCCCGAAAAAGAAATCGGAGACATCCTTGCCCGACACACACGTACAGACTTGTGGGCCCCTCCACCCAAAGCAACTCTTTCAGTTTCAAAGTAAATAGCAAACATGCCAATTAACAAATTTTTAAAAAAGTCACCCGATCACAGCAGAGGGAGCTGACCAGCTATTTTCTCCATGATTGGGGGAGGGGGGAGAGCACATTTTAGCTTTGATCTAGCCTGTTTCCCACAGGGCTCCAGACAGCTGGTGGCATTACGAGGTAGACTGCTCCTGGAAATGGGGGCTTCATTTGGGCGTCGGGCGGAATTTCCGAAAATCCCCGGAAATGTACCGGGGGAAACCCAGGCAACCCAATGTCGAAAATGTTGATTCCTCCCCAACCCCCGCGCGAAGGTTCTTAAAAATAGCTTTAAAAGTTCCAGTTTTTTTGCAAGATAAAATAAAAATAAAAAGGCTCAACCGATTTGGCACACAAAAAAAGGTCCCTGTAATAGGCAGGTCCATAAAAAGCTCAAAGAGTGAGCCGACAGCAGGGGAAGGAATCCTAAGAAGGTAAGAATAGCAGAACTTGAGGGCAATAGCGATTCTCTGCATTTGTGATCTCCAGCTGCCTTTACCAGGTGAGGTAAAGCCTGAGGTAGACTGCGCCTGAACCTGGAGGCTCTATTTTGCCCCTGGTGGCAGCAAAATGAAAACAAAACACCCCCAAAGGCGTGATTCTGCAAGGCAGCTTTTTTTTTGCAAAATAAGTCTGGAGCCAAGTTTACTAGGCCGGGTGAAGATTCGTTGGTCTGTTTGCGCTCGACTTGAGCATTTGTGGTCTGAAAGGGGAATGAAGCGGAAGGGAAGGGGTTTCCCGAGAGCTACCCCCCTGCTTCGAAGCTGTTCCTAAAATACGAATCGGGTGGTATTTAAATTTTAATAAACAAAAGAGCTAAACAAACCCGCGCTGGGAAAAGCTATGGGATAAACTTCTCTTGCGTGTTGCGATCTCTTACGCTCAGAAAGCAACTTTCTTTAGCTGTGATTCGTGCAGTGCCGGATTTACATATGAGCTAAACAAGCTCTAGCTTAGGGCCCCACTCTCTTGGGGGGCTCCCAAAAAAATTAAAGAGAGGGGGGGAAAACCTGGATGTACATTTCCAAAATACAAGATAAAAAACAAATAAAATAGAACATCCAGCAACAGTGTAAGTCATGGCCCCCGCCTGCTAGCCTGCTCCCTAAAATATCACTAGTTTGCTCCTTTCTATATATAGGGTGCCTACATTTTGCAGGTGCAAATGGTTTTAGATACCTATTAGGTCCATCAATATAGCATATATTCAACACAAAAAACAGCGACCATTTGTTGTTGACAAAGGACAGCCGGACATAGAAAGGGCCCCATGACCTTCAGGAGCTGAGGGCCGCATCAAACCTAAATCCAGCCCTGTTTCCAGATGTTGGATTCCACCAGCCCCGGTGATCAGGGGCGAAGGGTGTTTGCAACATCTGGAAAACTCTCTTGGGGGACCCCAAAAAGGGGGGGAAAAACTGGATGTACGCTTCCAAAATACAAGATAAAAAACAAATAAAATAAAAACCTACATATAGCAAACGGCTTTAGATACCTCTTAGGTCCATAAATCACCATATAGCATATATTCAACACACACAAAAAACAGTGACAATTTGTTGTTGACAAAGGGCAGCTGGACATATAAAGGGCCCCGTTGCCTTCCGGAGATGAGGGGCTCGTCAAATCTAAATCCGGCCCTGGATTCCTGCATTGCGTGGGGTCGGACTAGATGACCGCCAGGGGTCCCTTCCATACAATTGTATGGTTCTGTGAGCCAAAAAAAGCAATGCTCTTCTGTAGCAAGTCTCCGGATCCCGGGGAAACCAGTTTGCAGATGCAGAGGAGGAAAAGCTGGGCGGCTGATTGGATCTGCTTTAATCTCTTCGGGAAGCAGGTGGGGGCCGAACTTAAACACACGCTAATGAGATCTAACTGAAGTTAAAAAAACTAGATGCATGAGAGTCCGGCCCTTGAGGAACCAGCAGGCCCAGTGGTTAAGACTTGCAAGGCTGTCTGTCGCACAGGACTAGGGATCGGGGCAATCCCCCAATTTCTGTTGGGAGAAATTCGCCCCGGAAATGCCGGTGAACTCTCTCGGTGCAGTTATTTGTCATGCGGAAGACAGGCCACAAAAGTAGGGAACTGAGCTGGATCCAAAATGGGCATCCATTCTACACACAGAATTGTGGAGCTGGAAAGGGACACCCCAGAGGTCCTCTAGTCTAACCCCCTTTGCAATGCAGGCATAAATTTGTTTTTTTCCCCATCGCTCCCAAAAAGTTAGATCCCAAACCGGAGGGGTTGAAATTCTGGAAAAAGGGGGAGATTTCAGGAAGGACAACTTGAAGGTATGCGGTCTTATATGAAACAAACCGAAGTGTGGGAAATTAGCAGTTTATCCTAATTTGCTCCCCTGCAGACCAAGAGAAAAAAACAACTCCTTGGAAGATTTACCCTAAAAACTGGAACCTTATTAGAAACCCTATGGCCCATGAGAGCTGGACCATAAAGAAGGCCGATCGCCGAAGAACTGATGCTTTTGAATTATGGTGCTGGAGGAGACTCTTGAGAGTCCCATGGACTGCAAGAAGATCAAACCTATCCATTCTGAAGGAAATCAGCCCTGAGTGCTCACGGGAAGGACAGATCCTGAAGTTGAGGCTCCAGTACTTTGGCCACCTCATGAGAAGAGAAGACTCCCTGGGAAAGACCCTGATGTTGGGAAAGGTGGAGGGCACAAGGAGAAGGGGACGACAGAGGATGAGATGGTGGGACAGTGTTCTCAAAGTGACTGGCATGAGTCTGACCCAACTGCGGGAGGCAGTGGAGGATAGGGGTGCCTGGCATGCTCTGGTCCATGGGGTCACGAAGAGCCGGACACAACTAAACGACTGAACAACAACAAATATGGTTTTCCCAGTAGTGATGTATGGAAGTGAGAGCTGGACCATAAAGAAGGCTGATCGCCGAAGAACTGATGCTTTTGAATTCTGGTGCTGGAGGAGACTCTTGAGAGTCCCATGGACTGCAAGAAGATCAAACCTATCCATCCTTAAAGAAATCAGACCTGAGTGCTCACTGGAAGGGCAGATCCTGAAGCTGAGGCTGCAAGACATTGGCCACCTCATGAGAAGAGAAGACTCCCTGGAAAAGACCCTGATGCTCTGAAAGATGGAGGGCACAAGGAGAAGGGGACGACAGAGGATGAGATGGTGGGACAGTGATCTCAAAGCGACCAACATGAGTCTGAACAAACTGCGGGAGGCAGTGGAAGACAGGAGGGCTTGGCGTGCTCTGGTCCTTGGGGGTCACCAAGAGTCGGACACGACTCAACGACTAAACAACAACAGCAAGATCGAAGGGGGGAAAAAACTCCTTGGAAGATTTACCCTAAAAACTGGAACCTTATTAGAAACCCTATAGCCCGTTTTATTTTAAGGCTTTCTGATTGTTTCCCCCACGGGAGTGTATCAAATCTGATGCAAATGCGCCTCCCTGTTCTATCTCTCCAGAGCAGGAGGGATTTGGAATTTAGAAGAAGGCTCCGAGGATACCCGGGGTGTGCTGCGGTTACGTCACGGAACGTCCACAAACATTCAGGGCGGGCGGGGGTGGGGGGGGGAAAGGGTCCCGGGGGCACGCATTGCCGAAAGCCCCGGACCCCCGCAGCCGCCGCCGATGGCCTGGAGCTGGGAGCGTATCTTTGGCTGTGGAAATGTAATCCTGCGCTCTTGCTGATGTCAAGACAACTTGCTGGGGTAGATCTCCCGGGAGATTCTGCCTGGCGCCAGCAAATCCTCACGGACGAGCGAGGATGCTGGGGAAAGCGCATTTTTTTTTGTTTTGTTCTCAGAATGGAGATGGGGGGCGGCGGTGTGCAGATAAGCAGCTTTACAGAGGTGCCAAATCCCCGGGTGCCCCACGGAGGGGCAAATTTCGGTGCCGCCGGGGGGGGGGCAAAACGAAGGCTTCATTTCACCCAGTTTGGCACCTCCTCTCCCCCACAGGCCGGGAGCCTCAGTGCCACCCTGTCGGAGGCTTCAAAAAAACAACAACCCGGCTAGCCCTCCTGTAAGCTACAGCTCTGCCAGGGCCATGCAAGCTGCGTGGCACCCACACACACACACACCCGGGCACCCACGTCTGTGGGGCAAAGCTGGCACTCCCGGGAAGCTAGGTGCCAAGAAGGTGTTCCCATCCGTGCCAGCCTCCCCTTCTTCTCAATTTGTGCCGGGCGCGGTTTCAAGTGAGGGGGAAATCCCAGGACGCTCGGCGCTGGTGTGCCAGGCTGGTGGGCAGGAAAAGACCCCGGCGGGAGAATACCCTCCCTAGCAATGGCCGGGTTTGCTGGTACCACCGACAGAGGTCTCGTAAAGAGAAATTCATGGAGGCAAGCTCTTTCATGGAGGCAAGCTGTTTCTGTGCCGCCCTCAGAGACCTCCGAGAGGGTCCTACATAGAGATATTTGGTCTGGAAACGCAGGCACCCCCAAACTCGGCCCTCCAGGATGTTTTGGGACTACAACTCCCATCATCCCTAGCTAGCAGGACCAGTGGTCAGGGATGATGGGAATTGTAGTCTCAAAACATCTGGAGGGCCGAAGGTTGGGGGTGCCTGCCCTAACGGTTTGTTCTATGTCCCCCCCCCCAAAAAAAAAACCATCTGCACCAGGCAGAAGTTGAAACGAACATTTTGAGGGCTGCACCTAAGGGAGTGAGATTTCTGGGTTCAGACCCCCCCCCTTTAAAAAATGACACAGGGCCTGTTTTTAAGAGAGAGAAGATGGGCTGGGTTTTCAATGAATGATCCTCTTTGCTTTTAATTGTTGTTTTTCTACCATGCCATCCTGCCTGGGCCGGTCTGCTGGTCTCATCTGTTCAGCTGTGCCCGTTTCCAATATTTTAGATATTGCTATTTGCTGTTACAAATTATTTCACGCTTGCTTTCAGCGACACTTGCTGCTTAAATGTTTGCTTTCTATTCATGGGGAGCTACCTCGAGAGAACCGTGGTTTGAAAGGCGGGGTAGAAATCTCCGAAACGAATAATAATAATAACAATAATAATAATAATAATAATAATAATAATAATAATAATAATAATAATAATAATAATAATAATGAAAGGAACCCTGGAGAACAGCTGCCAGCCCGGGCAGAGCGTCCTGAGCTTCACAGACCCTACACACACACACACACACACACACACACGTGTCGGGTCATTCCCCAGGCCTAGTAACATATTCCATATGGCCACCCCAAGCCATTTTGCCGCCCGAGGCAAAGGAAAAGATCCCCCCTCCCTCCCTCCCAGCCGCCCGAATCCCAACAGGGCCGGCAGAAAGATTTTCAGCGCAGGAGATGGGCCGGCAGGTTCGCTGGGTTCAGGGAAGCGACTCTGGCCCACGTGGCGGAGAGGCAGATCTGAGCACCTGCAGTCCTTTCCATCCTTTGCCGACCAAGAATCCTGGCTCAGACTGCCTAATGACAGGGCCAGATCCCTTCTCTCTCTCTCTCTCTCTCTCTCTCTCTCTCTCTCTCTCTCTCTCTCCCTCCCTCCCTCCCTCTCTCTCTGCCCCAGCCCCAATGGTCTTCTCCGTACTCGCCGGGGGTGCCCTTCCTTTAAAAACAACACCCCCTCCCCAAAAAATCAGGATTGAACCGGGCAGGATGTGGAGAGAGAAGGCAGGCAGCCTCTCTCGGAACCGCCTGAGTCACTGTGAGTGGGGAGGGGGGCGAGGAAGGGTGGGGGGGAGAGAGAGAGAGATGGGTGGAGGCTGCCACGCAGAATCACGCAGGAAACAAACAACAGGTAAAAAAATAATAGAAAAAAAGAAGTGAGCGAGATGGTTCGCCCACATGCCAGAAAGCGGAACCTACCGAGATCGTCCCCAAATCTCTCCCACTGGGGGGGGTTCGCAGACCCCTGGCATGCTCTGCCTCCCCTCACCCCCCACCCCCCCAAAGTGTTTATGAGCAATACGCAGGGTGCTATGTAGTATCAGCGTAGGGTGGAGGGAGGGGGAAAATCTGGGGTGCGGAAATTCCTCTGGGATTTGGGGTGCCCATATAGCCAGATCAGCTCCCCCTTCTTCTTCTTCTTCCCTCCCTCTCTCCACACAAACAAACCACACAACCGCCGCCTGCGCCAAACCAGCCGAGATGTGCTTTGCTTGCAGCACGGAGAAAAAATAACAAACGCCGGGTGGGGTCGGGGGGTTTTTAAGGAGAAAGGTGCACGCAGAAGGAAGGAGGGAAGGAGGGAAGGAGCTCGGAGAAGTGATGGGAAGGGAAAAGACTTACTCCATTTTCGGTGCCGCTGCTGGCGCGCTCCGGTCCTACAGCCTGGAGACCTTGCAAGGTGCAAGGAGAGAGGGAGAGGGAGGGGGGGAGACAGAGAGCAGCGCCTGCTTGGCTGGATTGATCTCGCTCTCCTTTTCCCTTTTCCCCTCCTCCTCCTCCTCCTCCTCCTCCTTCAAGATCTGCGCGTCCCAGAGGCCGCGCAAAGCATCCCCTCCGCGAACCGCGTATTGTCCAGAGCCGACGGTGGATGCGCGAGGAGGAGCGGCTCGCTTGTTATGGAGGAGCGCGGACTGTGGGTGTCCTTGCGCGCTTTGCAAACCGCACCCCCCCCTCCGTCTCTCTCTCTCTCTCTCTCTCTCTCTCTCTCTCTCTCTCTCTCTCCAGCATCGCAACAGCACCTCCTGCCGGCCGATGCGCGCCACTGTGCGTCTTTACGCGGAGACTGTCCGCGCGAGGCGCAGGGCGCGCCAGCGCGTCTCCCGCCTGCGCGCACCGCTGGGCACTAGTGCCGGATTTTTACATATAAGCTAAACAAACTGTAGCTTAGGGCCCCACTCTCTTGGCGGCACTCCAAAAAAATTTAAAGGAGAAAAAAAACAACTGGACGTATATTTCCAAAATATAAGATAAAAAACAAATAAAACAAAATCTACATCCGGCAACAGTGTTTTGTGTTGCGTAGGCACCTAGGATGTGAGTCATGGGCCCCGCCTGCTAGCCTGCTTCCTAAAATATCATTGGTTTGCTCATTTCTGTATATAGGGTGCCTACATCCTGCCATTTATCATTATTAGTAGTTTGCATCATATATTTATACCTATGATTATTTCATGTTATAGCAAGTTTAACCCACAGCGCCACCTGCATCCCATTATTATTGTTATTATTATTATTCCGCTTGGACTACTGCCATGCACTCTTTGTGGGGCTCCCTTTGAAGGTGACCCGGAAACTACAACTAATCCAGAATGCGGCAGCTAGACTGGGGACTGGGAGCGGCCGCTGAGATAACATAACTTTTTTAGGGAGGGGGGAAGCCAAAGCTGTTGACCCCTTTTTTGTTTACAGGTGGGTAGCCGTGTTGGTCTGCCATAGTCGAAACAAAATAAAAAAAATTATTTCCAGTAGCACCTTAGAGTTTGTTCTTGGTATGAGCTTTCGTGTGCATGCACACTTCTTCAGATACACTGAAACAGAAGTCACCAGATCCTTAAATATAGTGAGGGAGTGGGGAGGGGTATTACTCAGAAGGGTGGTAATGGGTGATCAGCTGATAGGTGTGGAAAACCTGTTGACGACTCTAAACGGCTGCAATTAGTCTTGCAGGGAAAGGCAAGGGGTGAGATGGCTAAAGATAGCTTTGTTAAGTTTAATGAGATAAGAATCCAATGTCTTTGTTCAGACCAGGTTTCTCCATGGTTCTAAGTTTGGTGATTTTTTGTTTGTTTGTTTCCTGACTTGACGGGAATATTTGACGCGACAGAGTAACTGAGCGACAGGCAGGGGGGGACTTTCACTCCATTGCTTTTCACTGTCGCCGACCGAGAACCGCTCCCCACAATTCGGCGTCTGGATGCCCCACATCCCTTGCACCCCCGGGTAAAGATGTTCCTGGTTGGTGCTGACCTTTAAAGCTCTAAACGGCCTCGGCCCAGTATCCCCGAAGGAGCATCTCCACCCTGGACACCGGGGTCCATCTCCTGAGGGCCTTTTGGCAGTTCCCTCCCTGTGAGAAGCGAAGTTACAGGGAACCAGGCAGAGGGCCTTCTCGGTGGTGGCACCCTCCCTTCAGATGTCAAAGGAAATAAACAACTACCAGACTTTTAGAAGACATCTGAAGGCAGCCCTGTTTAGGGAAGTTTTTTAAATGTTTGATGTTTTTAATATTCTGATGGGAGCTGCCCAGAGTGGCTGGGGAAACCCAGCCAGATGGGCGGGGCAGAAATAAGAATAAAAGGAGAAGAATTTATTATTTTCATTTACATGCCACCTTACAAAGAGCTCAAGGTGGCGTTCGCAATTCCCGTCCTCTCCATTTCACCCTCACAACAACCCTGTGGGGTCGTTCCTCCGAGTCCAGAAGTGCAGAGAGAGAATTCCTGATTTCTCCGGCTCCTCCAGTGAGATCTCGATCTGCTTTCCAAATCCGGAGCAAGCTAGATCCCCGTCTGGAAAGCGACCAAGAACACCCCACCCCTGAACTTGGCGATGGGAGGCTAAGGAAGGACATCTGGGACGGAAGATGTTTTGATTTAGTGGTGCTAAATCTCTTTTACAAGCTCTTCTGGCCTGGGAATGATGCAATTTCTCAGCAAAATAGACCCTCCCAATTATTTGTCTGTCTATTATTAATTGCAGCAGGAGAAACAACCACAACAGGGCCGGTAGGCAAGGCAAGCACTGCGCCCCCTAACCCTCCAAAAGTTATTTCTTAATTTTTCACACACACAAAAATATTATTTATGTCCCGCCCATCTGGCTGGGTTTCCCCAGCCACTCTGGGCGGCTTGCAACAAAAGGTTAAAAATACATTCGAACATCAGTCATTAAAAACTTCCCTAAGCAGGGCTGCCTTCAGATGTCTTCTAAACGTCAGATAGTTGGTTGATTTCTTTGACATCAGATATCAAGTTGCAACAACAAAAACTCCCAACAAAAGTTAGTTTTGCCATTTCGGGACAGCTTCTTAAGTTGGGACAGCTTCTTCTTTCCATCTTTGGGCTAACGATATCTGAAGAAACCATTTCTTCCCTTCTTTTCGGACCGCCGCATTTTGGGTCGCTTTCCTCATCCCCACAGCAAGGAATTCCCCCCAAACAACCCACGCTTGGCCCCCACAGCTGCCTGGCACTGGGTCAGAAAACTTCTACTTTTCAGGCAAAGGTAAAGGTAAAGGGACCCTTGACCGTTAGGTCCAGTCGTGGATGACTCTAGGGTTGCGGCGCTCATCTCGCTTTACTGGCCGAGGGAACCGGCGTCCAGCTTCCGGGTCATGTGTCCAGCAGGACTAAGCCGCTTCTGGCGAACCAGAGCAGCGCACGGAAACGCCATTTCCCTTCCCGCCGGAGCGGGACCTATTTATCTACTTGCACTTTGACGTGCTTTCGAACTGCTAGGTGGGCAGGAGCTGGGACAGAGCAACGGGAGCTCATCCTGTCATTGCGGGGATTCGAACCGCCAACCTTCTGATCAACAAGCCCTAGGCTCTGGTTTAGACCACAGCGCCACTTGCTTCCCTCTTTCCATCTTTGGGCTAACAATATCAGAAGAAACCATTTCTTCCCTTCTTTTCAGACCTCGGCTTTTTGGATCGCTTTCTTCATTCCCCACAGCAAGGAATTCCCCCCCAAACAACCCACGCTTGGCCCCCACAGCTGCCTCGCACTGGGTCAGAAAACGTCTACTTTTCAGGCAAAAGGGCACGCCAATCTCTCTCTCTCTCCCTCTTTCTTTTTGGAAAAAGAAACCAACCCTTTAGCTAACAGGCCACAACTTGTCCAATCCCAGCTTTTGTAAACGGTGACCTGGTTAAGTTTCGATTCTGAAAACTGAGCTCACCCTTCTTGTGGCCAGTGCCATTTCTGCGAAGTCAGGGGAATAACAGGAAAAGGAGGAGGAAGTTTTGAGGTAGCGTTGGAGGAGGCGTGGAGTTTGGGGGACGGAGGAGAGTTTTTGCCATGTGCCCGGAGCAGAGATCTCTCTTTTTTGGGTTTCGCTTGTGATGGGTCGGCGGTTTTCGTACGCTCATTGTCCTGATTCCCCGACCGAGATGCCGAAGGAACCCTCAAGTCCAAAATGGAAGTTATGGGCCACGGTCGGCGGTTTTGTTGTCACTCTGGTCCTGCTATTCATCTTCCTGTGTTTATTCGTGGTCTGGGATGTCAAGCTGCATGAATGCGAATTGCGGCAAGGGAACCATACCTCCTCCGCCGACGGCAGAATGACAGAAAGTGATGTGCTTCGGGCACAACTGGCAGCTGTCAATCAGAGCCTTGCAAACACCACAAAGTATTGGACCACCTGCCAAGAAGACCTGGTAATCTATCTATCCATCTATCTATCTATCTATCTATCTATCTATCTATCTATCTATCTATCATCTATCTATCTATCTATCTATCTATCATCTATCTATCATCTATTTATCATCTATCTCTATCTATCTATCTATCTATCTATCTATCTATCATCTATTTATCATCTTGATCTGGTCCATGGGGTCACGAAGAGTCGGACACGACTGAACGACTGAACAACAAAATTTATCATCTATATCTATCTATCTATCTATCTATCTATCTATCTATCTGTCATCTATTTATCATCTATTTCTACCTACCTACCTATCTTCTATCTATCTATCTATCTATCTATCTATCTATCTATCTATCTATCTATCTATCTATCATCGTGTATGGGTGATCATTTGAGAGATCATCCACCCATCGCCTCCATTCTTCCGTAAACACATTGTCATTATGCTGCCTTAGTTTAGCAGTTGATTTCGCCATTTTAGCAGGGTTGGGGCGACGGGTGCAAATTCCGCCTCCGATCAGGAGGTTCGCTTCCAAACACACACATTCGCACAACCCTCCTCCCAGGCAAGGAAGAGGCATGTTCGGAGTCCGAGGCCGCATCCCAGCCATTCAAAAATGCCCAAGGAGGGCTAGTGAGGTGGGGGGCCGAGGGCCAGGGAGAGTCCCAGGGGCCACAAAGAGAGAATTAATTGGCAGGCCACATTCACCGTCCCGGAAGCCAGAGGTTCCCCACCCACGACCTAAAACGTCTTGTGTTTTCATTCCCTGCCCCTAGAAACATTTGAGGGAAAACACATCCGTGCTGAACAGGACCGTCAGAGACAAGGAGGAAGCGCTCAAACAGCTGAATGGTGAGATAACCGAAGGGCGGGGGTCTCAGAAGCCTCAAGGGGCTTGGCAGTTGGGATGCGGAGACCCAGGAGGAAAGAATGGGGGGCGGGGGAGACCTGATTCATAGAACCGCAGAGTTGGAAGGGACCCCCAGAGATCATCCAGTCTAACCCCCTGCAATGCAGGAATCTCGGTTCAAGCAGCCAGGACAGGTGTCCGTCCAACCTCTGCTTAAAAACCTCCAAGGAAGGAGAGTCTACCGACTTCCATCCCACGGCTGAACAGCTCTGACTGTCAGACAGCTTTTCCAGACGTTGAGTCGGAATCTCCTTCCTTGTCACTCGAAGCCACGGGTTCGAGTCCTGCCCTCCGGAGCAGGAGGAAACGAGCTTTCCCCCTCTTCCACGTGACAGCCCATAAGAGATATCTGAAGCTGGCTCTCCGATCTCCTCTCAGTCTCCTCTTTCCCAGGCTAAACGTACCCAGCTCCTTCGACCATTCCTCATCAGGCTTGGTTTCCAGATGCAGCGGGGAGTTCCACAGGTCTATAGGCCTGTTTGGGAGTAAAAGCTGGCCGATCCTCAGGGGCCGGGAGGGGGGACCCCAAGAAATACCCCATCTCAGGGTTTCCGAGACTGAGGTGTGGAATTTGTGAAAAGGGAGGCTAGTTTGGCAAAGGGGGGAGGGGGGGAAACAAGCGATGGGGGAATCTAAAAAGCCCTCGTTTCCATTTCCCAGGAACTATAACTAATCTCCAGAATCAGCTCGCCGATTTGAGGAAGAGCCAGGAAACGTTGAAGCAGGAAGGGTAAGAACAGCTGATTTAAATTCTACGACTGCGTAAGCACACCCTTGCAGCGTTGAGCCCCGAAATCCCAACGTTTCGGCACCCCTCTTCCACCAAAGGGCCGAGCGAGGCGAGAAGTCAACCACATCTTCCTGGTTTTCTACTTTCAGCCCCGGAGGTAGAGTGCCTCTGGTTGGGGAGGTTCGATCCTTAGCTGCCAAGCCTAAAAGCCCTTCTCCCCGCCAGAAATTGTGGGTCATCGCCACATGCCCTGTGTGAGGGTCTGGAGGCAGTTGGAGGATGGATGACGGCTAACAGATTGAGGTTGAATCCTGACAAGACAGAAGGACTGTTTCTGGGGGACAGGGGGCAGGCGGGTGTGGGGGACTCCCTGGTCCTGAATGGGGCAACTGTGCCCCTGAAGGACCAGATGCACAGCCTGGGGTTCATTTTGGACTCACAGCTGTCCATGGAGGCGCAGGTCAGTTCTGTGTCCAAGGCGGCTCCATCTGGTACGCAGGATGAGACCCTCCCTGCCCGCAGACTGTCTGGCCAGAGTGGTGCATGCTCTGGTTATCTCCCACTTGGACTACTGCCATGCGCTCTCCGGGGGGCTCCCTTTGAAGGTGACCCGGAAACTGCAACTAATCCAGAATGCAGCAGCTAGACTGGTGACTGGGAGCGGCCGCTGAGACCACATAACACCGGTCCTGAAAAGACCTACATTGGCTCCCGGGACATTTCCAAGCACAATTCAAAGTGTTGGTGCTGACTTTGAAATCCCTAAACAGCCCTGTATCCCTGAAGGAGCGTCTCCGCCCCGGACACCGGGGTCCATCTCCCGAGGGCCTTCTGGTGGTTCCCTCCCTGCGAGAAGCGAGGTTACAGGGAACCAGGCAGAGGGCCTTCTCGGTGGTGGCGCCTGCCCTCCCATCAGATGTCAAGGAAATAAACAACTTCCTGACTTTTAGAAGACACCTGAAGGCAGCCCTGTTTAGGGAAGTTTTTAATGTTTTATCGTGTTTTTAATATTCTGTCGGGAGCCGCCCAGAGTGGCTGGGGGAACCCAGACAGATGGGCAGGGTATAAATATATTATTATTATTATTATTATTATTATTATTATTATTATTATTATTGCCTGAGCTCAGAAGAACAGCCCTGCAGGGTGAGGCCCCCAGGGGCTCCATCCCTGGCCCAGTTCCCTGCTTCCAGCGGAGGGAACAGTGTCCTTGCTTTGCCGTTCCTCGTATTTAGAGATGTGACGTCCATTGACGAACCATTTGTTTGTTTCTGCAGAGACAAAAAGGATAAAGAGATCCAGCAGTTGAATGAGAAGCTGAGCGAACGACAGGCATCTTCCGGCGTAGTCCTTTTCGGGGACCCTATCACTTCCTTCCTCCTAGTCATAGCGCCAGGACTCCTCTGCGGTCTCCTGTAGTTCCTCTGGCTCGCCTCTCTTACCTCCTTGCACGGAGGGGGGAGAAGCTCTTGTTTGCCACAGAAAATAAAGATCTTCTTTGCTTTCACGGGATCCCGCCTCCGTCCATTTTCTCTCTCTTTTATTTTATTTAAATTGGTTTTACAGGTTCGTTCACAGAAAAAAAACATTCTTGCAAATACTAGAATTTTACACGAGATCTTTTCGAATCCTAGGACACCCCTCCTCCATAGCTGTCAACGTTCCCCTTTTTTAAAGGGAAATTCCCTTATTCCGAATAGGATTCCTCGCGAGAAAAGGGAAAAGCTATGCCCTCCTCCCCTCCGCGGGTTCTTTAAGTAACTTCTTGAACTGCATACAGAGGTACCTCGGTTCTCAAACTTAATCCGTTCCGGAAGTCCGTTCCAAAACCAAGGCATGCTTCTTTCCCATAGAAAGCAATGCAAAATGGATTAATCTGCCCCAGACTTTTAAAAACAAACCCCTAAAACAGCAATTGAACATGAATTTTACTATCTAACGAGACCATTGATCCATAAAATGAAAGCAATAATCAATGCACTGTACTATAAAGTAAATAAGGCAGTATTGCAGACGATAAAATTTTAAATTAATTTCTTTTCTTTACCTGCACTGGTGACGGTCATTGTTCGGATGGGGGTGGGGCTTTTATCCATTTCAGCAGTTGCGCAATCAATCCATCAGCAGCTGAACTGGGTTCCACACAGTCGCAAAAACAAATGTATATCAACCACGTGTCTGCAATAGTCCAGGAGAGCAATCCTGGAGTCATTCGGACTCTCCTAAATTGATCTCAAATGTTTCTCTGCAAGGAGGAAGGAAACGTTCCGGTGGTCTTTGGACTGTAGGGGGTTACACCTCCCTGTAAATACTGGCAAGTATCTATTAAGCTGAAGAAGTATCTATTATTATTATTATCTATTAATAATAATTATTATTAAGTATCTATTAAGCTGAAGAAGTGTGCATTAATTAATAATTAATAATTAATAAATTAATTATTAATTATTATTATCTATTATTATTAAGTATCTATTAAGCTGAAGAAGTGTGCAAGCACACGAAAGCTCATACCAAGAACAAACTCAGTTGGTCTCTAAGGTGCTACTGGAAAGAATTTTTGATTTTGTTTTGACAATATGCATAAGGGATTCAGGAACTGAGCATTGACCAAGGAATGGCCAGGCTACCCAGAAAAGGCAATTGATTAAGGCATTATTATCAGGTATCCTGGAAGACAGGAGAGAAGCAACACACTCCAATTTCTGCTGGGGACCACCTCCTTCTGTGATGTATGCATTATGTTTTTTGGGTGTGGGCTTGAGCTACAGGGTGGGCAATTTTAAATGTCTATATAGGAGCTTGCACACCAATGTTCGGGGTTCCTCTCCTCCTTCATGCGTGGGGTGAGCGGGGGACCCTGTTGCAAAAGTTTAATAAAGATCAGGCTCAGGATCCACTTTGCTTCTCAATATTCTCCGCTTGGTCTCTGCTATTTTCTCCTACTGACAGAAAACCCACATAAAGATTCCTATATAGGCTTTTGGATAAGGGGAAAAGGAGCAGTTCCCCCCCCCCCTTATAACAGTGCTTTCCAAAAAAAAAAAAAATTGCAGTGGCCTGGTTCAGTTTCGATTCCTCTCAGCCGCTGGATTTCACGAATTCCCGGAATTGGGGGGAGGAGGGAGGAGAGGCTGTTTGGAGCTGCCCAGATTTTGTTGCCGGAGGGAGACAGGAGGAATCTCTCTTTGAGGAATCGAGTCGGAAGCTCTGTTTTCCCACCTTGCCTTCCCCATGGATGCACTGCAGCTGGCCATGCGGACATCCCTGGAAGATCTGAAGGAGAAGATCGAGTGGCTCACGGCCACCAAGCCGTGGAAGAAGACCCATTTCTGGTGTGTGGTGGCCATCGTCCTCTTAAGTCTTCTGTTGGTGGCTATATTCCTTTTGGATCAACCGCAGGCACTTTTGGAGCCGGACATCGAATGCAACCGAGCCCAACTGCTGGCCGAGGTGGCATCCCTCAAGGAACAACTGGGAGCCGTGAGAAAGGAAATGGAGGAAGAGAAAATGGAGAGGTCAGTTCTGTGTCCAGGGCACAGTTCTGTGTCCTGCCCGCAGGCTGTCTGGCCAGAGTGGTGCATGCTCTGGTTATCTCCTGCTTGGACTACTGCCATGCCCTCTCCGTGGGGCTCCCTTTGAAGGTGACCCAGAAACTGCAACTAATCCAGAATGTGGCAGCTAGACTGGGGACTGGGAGCGGCCGCAGAGACCACGTAACCCAGGTCCTGAAGGCCCTACATTAGCCCCCAGGACATTTCCAAGCACGATTCAAAGTGTTGGTGCTGACCTTGAAAGCCCTAAACGGCCCAGTATCCCTGAAGGAGCATCTCCACCCCAGACACCGTGGTTCATCTCCCGAGGGCCTTCTGGCGGTTCCCTCCCTGCGAGAAGCGAGGTTACAGGGAACCAGACAGAGGGCCTTCTCGGTGGTGGCGCCCTCCCATCACATGTCAAGGAAATAAACAACTATCTGACTTTTAGAAGACACCTGAAGGCAGCCCTGTTTCGGGAAGTTTTTAATGTTTTATTGTGTTCTTAATATTCTGTCGGGAGCCGCCCAGAGTGGCTGGGGAAATCCAGACAGATGGGCAGGGTATAAATATATTATTATTATTATTATTATTATTATTATTATTATTATTATTATCATCATCATCATCATCATCATCATCATTGTGTGAGCTCAGAAGAAGAGCCCTGCAGGGTGACGCCCCTGGGGGCTCCATCCCTGGCCCAGTTCCCTGCTTCCAGCGGAGGGAACAGTGGCCTTGCCTTGCCGTTCTTAGCATTTAGAGATGAGACGTCCATTGACGAACCATTTCTTTGTTTCTGCAGAGACAAAAAGGATAAAGAGATCCAGCAGTTGAATGAGAAGCTGAGCGAACGACAGGCATCTTCCGGCGTAGTCCTTTTCGGGGACCCTATCACTTCCTTCCTCCTAGTCATAGCGCCAGGACTCCTCTGCGGTCTCCTGTAGTTCCTCTGGCTCGCCTCTCTTACCTCCTTGCACGGAGGGGGGAGAAGCTCTTGTTTGCCACAGAAAATAAAGATCTTCTTTGCTTTCACGGGATCCCGCCTCCGTCCATTTTCTCTCTCTTTTATTTTATTTAAATTGGTTTTACAGGTTCGTTCACAGAAAAAAACATTCTTGCAAATACTAGAGTTTTACACGAGATCCTTTCGAATCCTAGGACACCCCTCCTTCATCGCTGTCAACTTCCCCCCTTTTTAAAGGGAAATTCCCTTATTCCGAATAGGATTCCTTGCAAGGAAAGGGAAAAGCTATGCCCTCCTCCCCTCCGCGGGTTCTTTAAGTAACTTCTTGAACTGCATACAGAGGTACCTCGGTTCTCAAACTTAATCCGTTCCGGAAGTCCGTTCCAAAACCAAGGCATGCTTCTTTCCCATAGAAAGCAATGCAAAATGGATTAATCTGCCCCAGACTTTTAAAAACAAACCCCTAAAACAGCAATTGAACATGAATTTTACTATCTAACGAGACCATTGATCCAGAAAATGAAAGCAATAATCAATGCACTGTACTATAAAGTAAACAAGGAAGTGTTGCAGAGGATAAAAATTTAAATTAATTTCTTTTCTTTACCTGCACTGGTGACGGTCATTATTCGGATGGGGGGGGGGCGTTTATCCATTTCAGCCGTCGCGCAATCAATCCATCAGCAGCTGAACTGGGTTCCACACACTCTCAAAAATTAATATTAATGGAACTAATAGGCTCACTCATACTTAGCTTTGCTCCACATTTCTGGGCACAAGTCTGGGCTTTCCAGGTCCACATCTGACTGCTTGTTTTTACACCTGGCGCCCCTGAAATCCCACTCTTTACAGCTGAATTGGAGCAAATGGCAATCCATGGAAAACCCAAATTACCACGTTTCTGCAATAGTCCAGGAGAGCAATCCTGGAGCCATTCGGACTCTCCCAAATGGATGTCAAATGTTTCTCTGCAAGGAGGAAGGAAACGCTCCGGTGGTCTTTGGACTGTAGGGGCTTACACACCTCCCTGTAAAATACAGTCTGGCAAGTATCTCTTAAGCTGAACACAATATGCATAATGGATTCAGGAACTGAGTATTGACCATCTCCAAGGAATGGCCAGGCTACCCAGAAAAGGCAATTGATAAGGCATTATTGTCAGGTGATTGAAAGCATAAAACCACAGCGTTGGAATTGACCCTGAGGATCATCCAGTCCAATCCTCTACAATGCAGGAATATGCAGCTGTTTCATATGGCGATCGAACCTGCAACCTTGGTGTTATCAGCACTATGCTCCAACCCAGAGGTTTTTAACCTTTTGGAGTCCACAGCTCCCTTAACCAACTGCATTCTTTCTGCGGCACCCCTGTGGGGCTCAGGAGCCAAGTTATGCCACCCCTAGCCTGCAGAGCTGGCAGCCTCTCACCCTTTTTCGAACCCCCTCCCTTGTGGAGTGTTCCCTCGGCCTCCTCTCCCCTCTCCTTGGGGGTCCTCCGGGCAGCTGCTGGTCTCTGAGCTGCCCCAAAGAGAGGTGTCTCTTCACACTGCCCCCTGGGAAGAGGATGCCCCCAGCCTCAGTGGCCCAAGGGAGACCGGCCTAAGGTGAACTTGAGGCCAGCACCTTACCTTGGGTGGCATTAGAGGGTGCTGCCAGGCCTGCATGGCACAAAGGCTCCCCTTCAGCACCGGGCACTCAGCTCCCAGGCTGGCATGGCAGACAGCAAGCACAGGAAAGTCTGCCTGCCTGCCCGGCCTCCCACTAGTCTGCCCATTCCCAACAGCAAGGGCTGGCGGACTGGCCGGCTGGTCTCCCTCGCCCGCTTGCTTGCTTGCTTGCTTACTCTGAGGCCGCACCCAGAACCCCCTGGCCAGACCCAGAGGCACCATTCGCCCGCGGAGCTTGCAGCCAGGGCTGCTGCAACAAACAGCCGTGCCAGCTTTTGGGAGGCCGAGAGGGCATCAGAGGAGGGAGGGCAGGAAAGAGGGACAGAGGCCAGTGTTGCCCGCGGCACCCCTGACTATCATTCAAGGCACCCCAGGGTGCCACAGCACACTGGTTGAAAACCACTGGTCTAACCAACTTAGCTATCCAGCCGTGAAGAAATATCTATGCCGAGATAACTTTTTAAAGTCACGCCCCTTACACAACAGTTGTCCACTGGACTATCAAATCCCAACATACCCAAATGCCACCTATAGTTAAAATGCAGGCGTGGCCCTTCGGCTGTTTTTGGAATACCAACGGGCCATGCTGGCTATAGCTGATGGGAGTTGCAGTCCAATAACATATGGAACCCAGTCGTGCAATTTGCCTTCGTGTCTTGTTCATGGCCTAACAGCACAATGAATGTTTGTGCAGAGCCACTGAAAGAACAGAGTTGTTTTCGGACCCGGATATTCTGTGTACTCAAACACTCTTTCCTTATTTAAAAAAAAAACACAACAACAACACTTCACTTATTAAATATTTGTGCACTAAAAGAGGCAAGAGCCACAGAGACAAAGTAACAGGAGAGAAACAACATTTCTGCTGGGTTCCACCTCCTTCTGTGATGTATGCATTATGTGTTTTTTTGGGTGGGGGCTTGAGCTACACGGTGGGCAATTTTAAATGTCTATATAGGAGCTTGCACACCAATGTTTGGGGTTCCTCTCCTCCTTCCTGCGTGGGGTGAGCGGGGGACCCTGTTGCAAAAGTTTAATAAAGATCAGGCTCAGGATCCACTTTGCTTCTCAATATTCTCCGCTTGGCCTCTGCTGTTTTCTCCTAGCGACAGAAAACCCACATAAAGATTCTGTATAGGCTTTTGGATAAGGGGGAAAGGAGCAGTTTTGTTTTTTTCTTATAACAGTGCTTTCCAAAAAAATAAATTAAAAAAATGCAGTGGCCTGGTTCAGTTTCGATTCCTCTCAGCCACTGGATTTCACAAATTCCCGGAATTGGAGGGAGGAGGGAGGAGAGGCTGTTTGGAGCTGCCCAGATTTTGTTGCCGGAGGGAGCCAGGAGGAATCTCTCTTTGAGGAATCGAGTCGAAAGCTGTGTCCCACCTTGCCTTCCCCATGGATGAAGTGCAGCTGGCCATGCGCAGATCCCTGGAAGATCTGAAGGAGAAGATCGAGTGGCTCACGGCCACCAAGCCGTGGAAGAAGACCCATTTCTGGTGTGTGGTGGTCATTGTCCTCCAAATTTTTCTGTTGGTGGCTATGTTCCTTTCGGATCAACCGCAGGCGGTTTCAGAGCCGGACATCGAATGCGACCGAGCCCAACTGCTGGCCGAGGTGGCATCTCTCAAGGAACAACTGGGAGCCGTGAGGAAGGAGATGGAGGGAGAGAAAATGGAGAGCGACAGGCAACTGGATGCTGCAAACCGGACCCTGAGGAAGACCAAGCTGGCTTTGGAGAAAGCGACTAAGGCCAGAGATGGTCTGCAGGCCCAGCTGGCGGCCGCCAACCAGAGCTTCGTTGAGACGCAAGAGCGCTGGAAGTCCTGCCAGGCGCAACTGGTAAAAGGGATCTTCGAAGCTGGAAGGGGCTCTAATAATAATAATAATAATAATAATAATAATAATAATAATAATAATAATAATAATATATTTATACCCTGCCCATCTGGCTGGGTTTCCCCAGACACTCTGGGCGGCTCCCGACAGAATATTAAAAACACGATAAAACATTTAAAACTTCCCTAAACAGGGCTGCCTTCAGATGCCTTCTAAAAGTCAGGTAGTTGTTTATTTCCTTGACATCTGAAGGGAGGGCGCCACCACCGAGAAGGCCCTCCACCTGGTTCCCTGTAACCTCACTTCTCCCAGGGAGGGAACCGCCAGAAGGCCCTCGGGAGATGGACCCCGGTGTCCGGGGTGGAGATGCTCCTTCAGGTATTCTGGGCTGTTTAGGGCTTCCAAGGTCAGCACCAATACTTTGAATTGTGCTTGGAAATGTCCTGGGAGCAAATGTAGGTCTTTCAGGACCGGTGTTATGTGGTCTCGGCGGCCGCTCCCAGTCCCCAGTCTAGCTGCCGCATTCTGGATTAGTTGCAGTTTCCGGGTCACCTTCCAAGGCAGCCCCACGTAGAGCACATGGCAGTATTCCAAGCGGGAGATAACCAGAGCATGCACCACTCTGGCCAGACAGTCTGCGGGCAGGGAGGGTCTCATCCTGCGTACCAGATGTAGCCGCCCTGGACACAGAACTGACCTGCGCCTCCATGGACAGCCGGGAGTCCAAAATGACCCCCAGGCAGCGCAACTGGTCCTTTGGGGACACAGTTACCCCATTCAGGACCAGGGAGTCCCCCACACCCACCCACCTCCTGTCCCTCCAAAAACCGTCCTTCTGTCTTGTCAGGATTCAACCTAGGTGTGGGAGAAGTACTGTAAAAGGGATTCTCTACAATCTGTCATGAGGTGGGTCGAAGGGGCTGTGTCTCTTGCTCATTCTTACCTTAAAATTATGTTGTTGTTGTTGTTAAAAATAATAATAATAATAATAATAATAATAATAATAATAATAATAAGTAGTAGTAGTAGTAGTAGTAGTAGTAGTAGTAGTAGTAGTATATTGCCTGAAACCTGCAGGTATAGAGGTGGCCCAATGTAGGGTTGCAATATTTTTAAAAGTGAAAATCCAGAGGGGTTTTTTTTTGGGGGGGGGGACGACACTTTTTGAACTTTTTTTTTGCAAATTCACCTTTAAAAAAACAAACCACTTATTATTTTAATTTGCATAAAAAGGGGGGAGGGAAGTGTCATTGCCATTCATCCGGGTTTCCCCAAACATTTTGACGCGTACCAGAAATCCCCCCCCCCCGGCGCGATTTTCAAGTTATTTTTTTCTCTCTCCTGCTATAGGACAGCACGAAAGGAAAAACCACGTCTCTGGAGAAGGAACGGAACAGTCTAAAGCAGGAGAACCAGAGGCTCCGAGGTGAGAAGCGAGCAGAGTGAATCATGGAATTGTAGAGTTGGAAGGGGCACCCCGGCGGTCATCTAGCCCAACCCCTGCAATGCAGGGATCTCGGCCAAAGCAGCCGCGACCGATGGCCTGGGGAGAGTTCCGGGGGCCAGACAGAGAGGCCAAGGGGGCCGCATTTGTCCCACAGGCCTGGTGTCCCCCATTCCTGGCCTCGGGGTCGTGCGGGGAGAGAGGGAAAAGAATCCGGGTGGAATCGGCGGTGGGAAATCCGAAGGGCGTTTGCTTTCTACAACATGGTTGTAGTAGTAGAGTCCTTTAAGTTCCTGGGCTCTATAATTTCTCATAACTTAAATTGGTCAAGCAACATCACTAGTATTATTAAAAAGTTCCACCAGAGGCTGTATTTCCTGCGTCAACTAAGGAAATTTAAATTGTCCCAGGAAGTGTTGATCCAATTCTACAGAGGCATCATTGAAACTGTTCTCTGTAATTCTATAACAGCTTGGTACGGTACAGCCTCCAAGAGAGACAAGAAAAGGCTCCAACGAGCTGTAAGAATTGCAGAAAGGGTAATTGGTGTTAGCTTGCCTTCAATAGAGACAATTTATGCTACCCGAGTTAGGAAGAGAGCAGACAGAATTGTAGCAGATCCTTTACATCCCGGTCATCATCTGCTCGATTTACTTCCATCTGGACATCGCTACAGGACTTCATATACAAAATCGGCCAGGCACAAGAATAGTTTTTTTTCCCTTGTGCCATTAAATTGTTAAATTTGTAGTTGTATAGCTGAAGGGGAGGTAAATTATGGGCGGGGTTTCTTTGCTTCTTTGTATTGTGAGAGGAACAGTGTCTGTATGTTTACATTGCAATGTAGCCGAAACAAATTCCAAGTATGTTGGAAGATGTACTTGGCCAATAATAATAAATTATTCCTATTCTTTTTCAAAGGGGAAATTGACGGCCTTAGGCAGCAGCTGTCCAGTCGGGAAAGAGAGTTGGAGAATGAAAGGTGGAATAACCAGCAACGGTAAGAGCGCCTGGGGTGAGTTCCTATTTGTTTTTGCATTTCCTGGCGGGTCGGGTCGAAGTTTCGTACAACCCAGCATCCCGGAACCCTAAACGGAGTACAGTGGTCCCTTGGTATTCAAAACAACTTGGAACCCAAACACTGCAAACCCAGAAGTGTGTGTCCCGGTTTGCGAACTTTTTTTTCAGAAGCCAAACGCTGAGGTCTGCCTGTTTCTGCCATTTATTTTGCATTTTTGTTTTCACGGCTCTCTTTCGTTTCATTTCTGTGACTGTGTGGAACCCAGCTCAGCTACTGACGGATGGATGGATCGTGTGACTGCAGCACATTGATTATTGCTTTCGTTTTATGGATCAATGGTCCCGTTAGATAGCAAAATCCGTGTTAAATGGCTGTTTTGGGGGGTTGTTTTTAAAAGTCCGGCACGGATCGATCCCTTTTGCATGACTTTCCACCTCATGACAGATTGTAGAGAATCCCTTTTACAGGACTTCTCCCACACCTAGGTTGAATCCTGACAAGACAGAAGGACTGTTTTGGGGGGACAGGAAGAGGGCAGGTGTGGGGGACTCCCTGGTCCTGAATGGGGTAACTGTGCCCCCAAAGGACCAGATGCACAGCCTGGGAGTCATTTTGGATTCCCAGCCGTCCATGGAGGTGCAGGTCAGTTCTGTGTCCAGGGCAGCTCCATCTGGGACCCAGGATGAGGCCCTCCCTGCCCGCAGACTGTCTGGCCAGAGTGGTGCATGCTCTGGTTATCTCCCGCTTGGACTACTGCCATGCGCTCTGTTGAGTAAGCACGCATTGCCCCATAGGCAGCAATCGACCCCGATCGTCTCCGCTGCTAATATTCCCCCCCCCCCCAGCTCACCAACCCCTTTGCCTCTCCAGGGTCCAAAACTGGATGCCGGCGGAACAGCGGAACTACCAGCAGCAGGAAGTTGCCTTTGACATAACCAAGAGCCCCTGGCTCGAAATTGCTGCGATTCTCCTCCTCCTCTTCCTGATCTACAGGTTCTGCCTATGCCAGTACGATTTGGCGGCGTGGCTTTTTACGGGACACGGTTGCTGTGTTGCAGCGTAAAAAAAAAAAAAAAAAGCGACTCCTTTCGGAAACGAAGCACCGCCCGGACCCCCTCCCCCGGGGGAAAAAACATTGTGCAAAGTTTTGTTTGCAGAACTCTTCAGAAAGAAGAACGCAAGCTTTAAAAATGTCAAGACTGGGAACCATATGGGAAAAGCCCCCTGTGTCATTGCAGAAATAAGGAATGGTTATGGTAAATAAAACAAGATAGAGGGTTATTATGCCAGCGACTTGAAAGGGTTAATTAGCTAACCTGTATCTATTTACCTGAATGTATTGTTAGTCCAGAAGTATAAAAGTGCCTCTGTTAAGCTTTTCTTTATGAAACCTCTCTGTAAAGCGGTGGACTTTGAGTTTGCATTGCACTTCTTTCTGGCAAGCTATGACTAAGAGTCTGGAGATAACACAGAGAGTAACTGTCCTTGCACAGAGAGGAATTGTCTAGGTCACAGATAGGGTGGCCTTGCTGGAGTGCGCATGAACCAACTCAGGGCTAAATGTCCTTTTGCCTTATACGTACAACAGGAAATGTTCCTTATATGGACAAGAGGAAGATTTCTGGGGTGGGAAGATGAGCCAGAGAACTGTCTATAAGAACTGTCTGAAAATTGACTTTATTTTTTTGCACTTGCTTGCCTGTCTGAACACCGCAGGTACCTCTGCATGCAGAAAATAAATCTTTCTCTCTCTCTGAAGCCAGCAGCCTCGGGTGTCTTTCCTGCTTCCATGTTTTCTCACCGGGCACAACTGTGGGAACCCGTAGGGGTGAATAAGGCTCGAGAGAGGGGACTGTCGATATCGGGATTGGAAAATTGTGAAGTAACAATAGCAGAAAGAGGAAGGGTGGACATTTAGCTCTTGAAATCCAGAAACGTGGGAAGCACCGTTGGAATTAATTAATTCGGACCATATAATTGGCTGCATTGTTTTTTTTTGTTTTCAAATGTGGAAAGATTTGGTTTGCTTTGTTATTAATATGAATGTTTTTAATAGGGGGTCTCCTAACCACTCCCAGCACCCTTAAGAAACTACAGTTCCCAGAATTATTTAACATTTAGATATGTATCTCCATCACTCAGCATACAATCCTTTTAACGCCTCGTTTTAGTTTTGTGGCCAATTTTAGCTCAGGAGCCTGGAAGGACAAGGAATGGCTCTCCCCCTCCCCGGCCCCCTAGTCTTTCTGTCGATTTTAACGATGGTGGGCATCTCAGCTTCTTGATAGTGTCTCCTGCTCCTCATACCAGGAGCACCATGGCAAATGTGAGCCCCAGAGGTGTCAGGTCACCATAGGGAGTGATTCCACTGCTGGCCGGCAGCCTCCTTTGCTGCTGCTGAAGACCTGCGATGAGTTCCTCCTGGTGTCTGCTGCGATGGAGAAAGGCAGGAAGCAAGAAATCAGCTCATGGAAGAAAGCGTCGCAGGGCAGACCTCTCCAAGGTGAAGGTAAAGGGACCCCTGACCGTTAGGTCCAGTCGCGGATGACTCCGCGGTTGCGGCTCTCATCTCGCTTTACTGGCCGAGGGATCCGGCGTCCAGCTTCCGGGTCATGTGGCCAGCATGACTAAGCCGCTTCTGGCGAACCAGAGCAGCGCACGGAAATGCCGTTTACCTTCCCACCGGAGCGGTACCTATTTATCTACTTGCACTTTGACGTGCTTTTGAACTGCTAGGTGGGCAGGAGCAGGGACCGAGCGACGGGAGCTCACCCCATCATTGCAGGGATTCGAACTACAAGCGTTCTCTCTCTTTAAATTAAATTAAATTTCAAGGATTTTTTTTAAAAAAATCCACACATTTTCGATGAAAATAGGGATGTCCTATTCCAACATTTCTCCTGTGTAAATAGAGGCATCCTAAAGAAAAGATGGGGGACGCGGTTGGCACTGTGGGTTAAACCACGGAGCCTAGGGCTTGCCGATCAGAAGGTCGGCGGTTCGAATCCCCGCAATGACGGGGTGAGCTCCCATTGCTCGGTCCCTGCTCCTGCCAACCTAGCAGTTCGAAAGCACGTCAAAAGTGCAAGGAGATAAATAGGGACCGCTCACCAACCCGTCCCCAACAGCACCTTCCCCATGAATTGGACGTGGATCTCACTTACATTACATCTCGAAGCATCTGTGTCCAGTTTTTCAGGAGCGTGACCTCATCTGGGAAATGGGAAAAAGAGGACGGTTTTCATCCCCCCAAAACGCAGGGGCCTGGGTAGTAAAACACCCATTTTTCATGGCAAAGACTTCGCCGTTTGAATGGTGATGCCCATCAACTTTCAAGTAAGCAACAAAATTTTTATTGCGGGGCCAAAAGATGATAGATAGATAGATGACAGATAGATACATAGATAGATGAGAGAGAGATTTAGATAGATGATAGACATGGGGGAGAGAGAGGTACATACATACACACATACATGATAGATAGATACATCGATCATTTGATTGATTGATTGATAGATAGATAGATAGATAGATAGACAGATAAATAAATAGATAGATTATAGATAGATGATAGATATGAGAGAGAGAGAGAGAGAAATACATGATCAATAGATACATTGATAGATACATCGATAGATAGATAGATAGATAGATAGATAGATAGATAGATAGATAGATAGAAAGAAAAAATAGATATAGATAGCAAGCACTTGGGGAGGTTGCCGGTGAGGGGTGTGGTTTAAGAAAGGGGTGTGGCCTGGGGAGAGGCCCCCGAGGGCCACGTGGAGAGTTCTAGGGGGCCGCAGAGCCTGAGTTCCCAGTTCTGCCCTCCGCTCCTCGCCACCCTCCAGCCCCAAACCACCTCCTTCTCTTAGGATCTTCCCGAACCTTTTGGACACCCCCCGATTCTCACCTTCCAGTCCTTTAATTTCCAATTCCTTGAGGTGCAAGCGGGTCCTGATCCGGGTCATTTCGGAGCTCAGGCTGGAGGCGTTGGCTTCTAGGGCTCTCTGCCCCGAGACATCAACAATGAGAAAAAGAAGGATTTCCTTTCACTTAATCAGTAGCAAATGAGAGATAAAATACTGTAGGTGGGAACCAGGAGAGGAACCAGCTTCCCAAAAGAGCCCCTTTACTGCAAACGTCTTTTTAAAATAATAATAATAATAATAATAATAATAATAATAATACCATTTTATTTAAGAAAACATTTTCAGGATTCAGCGCGCCTTGGTTTTGGAACGCTTTGGTTTTGGAACGGACTTCCGGAACGGATTAAGTTCGGGAACCAAAGTACCACTGTTTGTGGGATCCCTAAATCGACAGCCAAAAATGAATATATTCAAGCTGGAAGGTGGGCAGGGGTGGGCGACTGAGATGATCGAGGGTCTGGAAACCTGATGAGGAACGGTCGAAGGGGCTGGGGATGTTCAGCCTGGAAAAGAGGAGACTGAGAGGAGATAGGAGAGGTGTCCTCCAATATCTCACACGGAAGAGGGAGCCAGCTTGTTTTCTCCTGCTCCGGAGGGTAGCACTCGAACCCGTGACTCCAAGTGACAAGGAAGCAGATTCAGACTCAACATCAGGAAAAAACTTTCTGAGGGTTAGAGCCGTTCGGCCGTGGGGTGGAAAGCGGTGGGCTGTCCTTCCTTGGTGGCCTTTAAGCAGAGGTATGTCATGGATGCTTTAGCCGAGATTCCTGCATTGCTAGGGGGTTGGATTGGATGACCCTCAGGGGTCCCTCAAAACTCTACGATTCTATGGTTTCAGAAGCAACGTTTTCCGTGCACTCGCCCGTAATTAAATCGCTTAAAATTAACTGTAAAATCAGACGTGGGGGGGCTTAAAATGCCTTTAAAAAGTCTTCCCCCCCCCCCCAGTGCCGGAAATTCAACAGGAAGAGGGCCTGTTTGAACTCCCTGCAGGCTAAGATCAGAAATACACCCTTCCTGTACAACTCCCAACAATAGGTGTAAATGTTCTCTCTCCGTGCGTTTTAATTCCCAGATTTATGCTTAATTTTAACTGATTCTGCAACGCCAGACCCTATTTTCCAGGGACAGTCCCCGATTTAGTGAAGGCGTCCCGGATTCTGATTTGACCCCGGAATGTCCCGCTTTCCCTTAGGACAGCTGTATTTCCATCGCAGAAATGTTGGAGGGGATGGAGTTATCTGACCCCTGAGCCATTTGAAGGCAACCCTGTATAGGGAAGGTTTTTTTTAAAAAAGAATGTTTATTGTTTTATTGTTTTTCTATATACAGGGGAAACTCGAAAAATTAGAATATCGTGGAAAGGTTCGTTTCTTTCAGTAATTCAACGTAAAAGGTGAAACTAATATATGAGATAGACTCACGACATGCAAAGCGAGATATGTCAAGCCTTTATTTGTTATAATTGTGAAGATTATGGCGTCCAGCTGATGAGAACCCCAAATTAATCTGAACTTTGGGGTTTTCATCAGCCATAATCATCACAATTATAACAAGCAAAGGCTTGACATATCTCACTTTGCATGTCATGAATCTATCTCATATATTAAACTCCAGTAGCTAATGAAAACAATTGCTTACATAAATGGAACTTTTCCACGATATTCTAATTTTTTGAGTTTCACCTGTATGTTGCAAAGCTGCCCAGGGTGGTTGGGGCAACCCAGTCAGATGTGTGCAATCGAATTTACCCAAAAAAAACCCCCCGCCCCCATCCCATTGCAAATCAGGTTTATTATCCCAATTTACAGACTTCCAGCTGCTTGCAAGTCAAACGACAACCATGGAAATAGCTCAACATGATGGACACTAATCTTCAATGAAGAAGAAGAAGAAGAAGAGGAAGAAGAAGGAGGAGGAGGAGGAGAAGTGTTAGGGATGTTTTAAATGTTTAATGCTGTATCGTGTTTTTAATATTCGGTTGGAAGCCACACAGAGTGGCGGGAAAACCCAGCCAGATGGGTGGGGTATAAATATATTATTATATTATTATTATTATTATTATTATTATTATTATTATTATTATTATTATTTAGATTTGCTCCTTGCAAACTTCCAGAAGCCTGCAAAGATTTTGAGAATCAACCAGATTTGCAAGGTGGGGTTGGATAACTCCGATTGCAACCGTGTATATTTTCCATGTTTCGCAGATATTTTAGCAACAAAGAGTTTGTGCAAAACAAACGGACATTGTCTTTGGCTTCCCTCTGCCCCCCTCTCTTATTTTGTATCTTCTTGCATATCCAATTCCAACCTGTTTACAAATTTACCCGTTACATTTTCTTCCCATTCCCTTTCTTCCCCCGCCTGTCCATCCTGCGGGTGGTTTTATTTGCGGCTTACCGTGTGGTTCTGGCACGACTCCCAGCGCTTTGCGGCGGCTTCCAGGGTCCGGTTCACTCTTCCCAGGGAGACCAAGCCGCTGCTGCTGTTGCTGTTGCTGCTACTGCCCTCTCCCCAGTTCTCTGTCTCCGTTGCCCTTTCGTGGTGCGCAGCGAAATGAGCCAGTCCGGCAACCAAGATGAGGATGGCGGCAAATTCCAACGCCGCCACGGCTACCCAGAGTTTGCGCTTCCCCCAACGGAGACTGGGAGAGCTTTCCTTCTCTTCCATGGTTTGGAGTGGGTGCAAAGTGGGGGCAACCCAAAAAAACCCAATAAGCGGTCTTCCCACCCCTCTCCGAGCCCCCGAGGAGTTGGAATAGAGGGCACCCAAAGGCCGGGAAAGGAGCTCAAACGTTCCCAAAGCTGCGCACGGATAAACAGGTCATTCTCTGGAGAGGAGATCCTCACCCAACTGAATTTGGAAGAGATTCTGCCTCACACTGAGCAAATATGAAAGGAAGGGGAAGAGCAGGAGGGGGGAAACCAGGAGGCAGGGCTATGGAATAGCAGCTTTCCTGCTGCTTCATGCAACACATTCTTCTTCTTCTTCTTCTTCTTCTTCTTCGATGCCACATGGGGGATTCTTGAATTAAAATAGGGACATCCTATTCCATCCACTCCATCATTTCTCCACTGAAAATAGGGACATCCTAAGAAAAAGCGGGGGACGCCGGTGGAGCTGTGGGTTAAACCGCTGAGCCTAGGGCTTGCCGATCGGAAGGTCGGCGGTTCGAATCCCCGCAATGACGGGGTGAGCTCCCGTCGCTCGGTCCCTGCTCCTGCCCACCTAGCAGTTCGAAAGCACGTCAAAGTGCAAGTAGATAAATAGGTACCGCTCTGGCGGGAAGGGAAATGGCGTTTCCGTGCGCTGCTCTGGTTCGCCAGAAGCGACTTAGTCATGCCAGCCACGTGACCCGGAAGCTGGACGCCGGCTCCCTCGGCCAGTAAAGCGAGATGAGCGCCGCAACCCCAGAGTCGTCCGCAACTGGACCTAACGGTCAGGGGTCCCTTTACCTTTGTTCCATCCCCTCCAACATTTATCTGATAAAAATAGGGACGTCCTATTCCGTCCCCTCCAACGTTTCTCCCGTGAAAATAGGGACGTCCTATTGCATCCCCTCCAACGTTTCTCCCGTGAAAATAGGGACGTCCTATTGCATCCCCTCCAACGTTTCTCCCGTGAAAATAGGGACGTCCTATTCCATCCCCTCCAACGTTTCTCCCGTGAAAAGAGGGACGTCCTATTGCATCCCCTCCAACGTTTCTCCCCTGAAAATAGGAGGTTCTGATATCGGTATATCACAATATTTAGCTGTTGGTACATCCCGGTGTTGAAAACCAGTTATCGCCCACCCCTAGCACTTAGCAGAATTTGAATAACTTGGTGGTTGTTGTTTTTTCCCCAGGGCTGGGTATAATTTAAGGGCTCTCAGGCGAACCCATCAACTCCTGGCAAACAAAAATATGCCACAAATAGCTCCCTTGTGGTTCTCTTCCCTGTGGCCTGCGGCGAGCCACAGATGAAGGGTTTGTGTGATCGCCGTGAAACCCACGCAGGGCGATTATAGCCAGAGGAGCACGGCCAGCGCCACAGACTCTCTCCTGCTAGGAAGAAGAAGAAGAAGAAGAAGAAGAAGAAGAAGAAGAAGAAGAAGAAGAAGAAGAATCATAGAATCATAGAGTTGGAAGAGACCACAAGGGCCATCCAGTCCAACCCCCTCCCAAGCAGGAAACACCATCAAAGCATGCCTGACAGATGGCTGTCAAGCCTCTGCTTAAAGACCTCCAAAGAAGGAGACTCCACCACACTCCTTGGCAGCAAATTCCACTGTCGAACAGCTCTTACTGTCAGGAAGTTCTTCCTAATGTTTAGGTGGAATCTTCTTTCTTGTAGTTTGAATCCATTGCCCCGTGTCCGCTTCTCTGGAGCAGCAGAAAACAACCTTTCTCCCTCCTCTATATGACATCCTTTTATATATTTGAACCTGGCTATCATATCACCCCTTAACCTTCTCTTCTCCAGGCTAAACATACCCAGCTCCCTAAGCCGTTCCTCCTAAGGCATCGTTTCCAGGCCTTTGACCATTTTGGTTGCCCTCCTCTGGACACGTTCCAGCTTGTCAGTATCCTTCTTGAACTGTGGTGCCCAGAACTGGACACAGTATTCCAGGTGAGGTCTGACCAGAGCAGAATATAGTGGTACTATTAGCTCCCTTGATCTAGATGCTATACTCCTATTGATGCAGCCCAGAATTGCATTGGCTTTTTTAGCTGCTGCATCACACTGTTGACTCATGTCAAGTTTATGGTCTACCAAGACTCCTAGATCCTTTTCACATGTACTGCTCTCAAGCCAGGTGTCACCCATCCTGTATTTGTGCCTTTCATTTTTTTTGCCCAAGTGTAGTACTTTACATTTCTCCCTGTTAAAATTCATCTTGTTTGCTTTGGCCCAGTTCTCTAGTCTGTTAAGGTCATTTTGAAGTGTGATCCTGTCCTCTGGGGTATTAGCCACCCCTCCTAATTTGGTGTCATCTGCAAACTTGATCAGGATACCCTCAAGCCCATCATCCAAGTCATTGATGAAGATGTTGAATAAGACTGGGCCCAAGACAGAACCCTGTGGCACCCCACTAGTCACTTCTCTCCAGGATGAAGAGGAGCCATTAATGAGTACCCTTTGGGTTCGGTCAGTCAGCCAGTTACAAATCCACTGAATGGTAGCATTGTCTAGTCCGCATTTTACCAGCTTCTTTACGAGAATATCATGGGGCACCTTGTCAAAGGCCTTGCTGAAATCAAGATAGGCTACATCCACAGCATTCCCTTCATCTACCAGGCTTGTAATTCTGTCAAAAAATGAGATCAGATTGGTCTGACATGACTTATTTTTCAGAAACCCATGCTGACTTTTAGTGATCACAGCGTTCCTTTCTAGGTGCTCACAGACCGTTTGCTTAATGATCTGCTCTAGAATCTTTCCTGGTATTGATGTCAGGCTGACTGGGCGGTAATTGTTTGGGTCTTCTCTTTCCCCCTTTTTGAAAATAGGGACAACATTTGCCCTCCTCCAGTCTGCCAGTACTTCCCCAGTTCTCCAGGAATTCTCAAAGATTACTGCCAGTGGTTCTGAAATCATCTCTGCCAGTTCTTTTAATACTCTTGGATGTAGTTCATCTGGCCCTGGAGACTTGAATACATCTAAACTAGCCAAGTATTCTTGTATTACCTCCTTACTTATTCTGGGCTGTGTTTCCCCTGCTGAATCATCTGCCCCATATTCTTCAGGTTGGGCATTGTTTTCTTTTTTTGAGAAGACTGAGGCAAAGAAGGCATTGAGGAGTTCTGCCCTTTCTCTGTCTCCTGTTCGCATTTCACCATCTTCTCCTCTAAGTGACCCCACTGTTTCATTGTTCTTCCTTTTGCTACGGACATACCCATAAAAGCCCTTTTTATTGCTTTTAACCTCTCTAGCAAGCCTGAGTTCATTCTGTGCTTTAGCTTTTCTGACTTTGTCTCTACACTTGCTGGCTATTTGTTTGAATTCCTCTCTGGTGACTTCCCCCTTTTTCCATTTTTTGTACATATCCCTTTTAAATCTTAAATCAGTTAAAAGTTCTTTAGATAGCCACCCTGGCTTCTTTAGGCACCTTCCATGTTTTCGTCTCATTGGTACTGCTTGAAGTTGTGCTTTTAATATCTCCCTTTTAACAAACTCCCATCCATCATGAACTCCCTTCCCTTTTAGTATTACTGACCATGGGATCACTCCCAGCATTTCCCTAAATTTTCTGAAGTCAGCTTTCTTAAAGTCTAGAATTTGAGTCTTAGTATGCTTGGTTGCTCCTTTCCGCTGTATAATAAACTCCAGAAGAGCATGATCACTCCCACCTAATGATCCTGCCACTTCTACCCCACTTACCAAGTCATCACTATTGGTTAAGACCAGATCTAAAATGGCTGATCCTCTTGTTGCTTCTCCCACTTTCTGGACAATGAAATTGTCTGCAAGGCCAGTGAGGAATCTGTTCGACCTTGTGCTCTTGGCTGAGTTTGACATCCAACAAATATCAGGATAGTTGAAATCCCCCATTACTACTATCTCACTTCCTTTTGAATACTTGGTCATCTGTTCCAGGAAAGCATCATCTGTGTCCTCAGTTTGGCTTGGCGATCTGTAGTAAACTCCCACAATGAGATCACTGTTATTTTTCTCTCCCTTAATTTTGACCCAGATACTCTCAGTTTGGCTTTGAAGTTTTAAATCCTGGATCTCTTCACAGGTATACACATCCCTGACATATAATGCCACCCCTCCTCCTTTTCTGTTTGATCTATTTCTCTGAAATAGATTGTATCCCTCTATTACTACATTCCAATCATGAGACTCATCCCACCAGGTTTCAGTGATGCCTATTATGTCATATTTAGTTTGGTGTACCAAGAGCTCAAGTTCATCTTGTTTATTTCCCATGCTCTGTGCATTAGTATACAGACATTGAAGACCATTGATCATTCCCCCTAGTCTCTTATTTAAGGATTTTTCCTTCCCACTACTAGGTCTGCATGCTGTTTGCTCCATTTGGCTCTTGACATTTGGATGATCATCTTCAGCACTTGATAGACTCCTACCTTCAGGACCACTATCTCCCTCCCCCACATAAGTCAGTTTAAAGCCCTCCTGATGAGGTTTTTGAGATTGTTGGCGAAAACATTCCTCCCAACCTTTGTGAGGTGCAGCCCATCTCTTGCCAGAAGTCCATCTTCAAGAAACTTCAGACCGTGATCTAAGAATCCAAACCGTTCCTGCTGGCACCATTTGCGAAGCCAGGTGTTCACTTCCCCTATTTTTCTCTCTCTCCCTGGGCCACGGCGTTCAACTGGGAGGACAGATGAGATGACGATTTGTGCATTTAATTGCTTCAACTTCCTGCCCAGAGCCTCATAATCACTTTTGATCTTCTGGAGGCTGTGGCTTGCAGTGTCATTGGTTCCCACATGGACCAAAAGGAAGGGGTATTTGGGACTTCCGCTTGCGACGCCATTATGGGTGGTCGTGGGTCGCTTCGGCTGCGAAGCACCCAGTTCATCCCGGGGGTCAGGAGCCCTGCAGCCGCATAGCAGGGCTCCGGTTGGGGTGCGGGAAGAGCGTCCCGTGCCCTGGGCTCCCCGGCTGTGCCCGTTGTGGCTCCGAACCCTTCCCCCGCACCCCCTGTAAAGGGGGAGTGGGGGTGAAGGGACTACGGAGCCGGGCTATAGGGGAGAAGCCCCAACCGGGATGAAATTGCGGAGGCAAAGCCTGTGATGAGCGTCTAAGTTCTACCTGTCATTAAGGAGCTGATAAGAACCCGGAGGCTGTGAGTAATTGATTGACTCTTTGTATTCCTGGAATGCTCTGGGGGAGAGAAGACAGGCAGCCCGCCTCCCTCCCTTCGCTGCTGAAAGAAATTAACTCTTTAAGTGACTGCTGCCACAACAATCATTAGAAAGTATTGGGAATTTGAAAACTGAGTCTGTTGAGACCTCCCTTTGGGGGTTAACTGGGGGGAAAATATCTCCGTTTGAAGTTTTGGTCTTTATACTCCTGCCTCGGAGAAATGGCGGCGACTTGGAGTGTCGTAGGAAAAATTTGAAACAAAGGAAGGAAGAGACAGGAACTGAAATCTGACACTCACCCTCTCTCTCAAAATGCTGGACTTCGCGCTCACACTGGCATCGAACTCATATTTAAAGGATGAGGAAAAGCTCACTATTTTACAGATGGAATTGCTTGATCGGAAACTACAAGTCTTGAGTGGAATCATTTATAAAAAAAGATCTACTTTCCACAGAGGAGGCTTTTCAAAAGTTCTATACAATGGAATCATGCCTTGGCAAAGAGCTGGGAGAGGCGTTTGAAAGATGGTCTGAGATGGCTGGGCAAAACCGGGAAAAGCAACTGGAAATGGGAAAATTTACAATATCCAGGCCCCGAGGTGGCAGCTCGGGGGCGAGGGACATGGAATTAGAATTTTTACAAGAAGCAGAAGCAAAAGAAACGGAGGAGCCCAGAACGCAGATGAGGAACGCCTTGAGGCTCGATGCGGGGTTTGCTGTGGATGCAGCCTGGACCTGTGGACACTTGGAGCAAGACAGTGGGAGATTTGGCGCTGGAGAAAGACAGGAAAAGACAATGGACAGAGGAGGAGTGGGTTGAAGAACTAAATGTATAATCTAAATGGTCTGCCATGGTATCCGAAGTCGGAGTGTGAAGTCGGTTAATGATAAGTTTATTTTAAATAAGTAAGGAGATATTGAATTTTAAGTTAAAAGCAGCATGATAAAGGACAGAAGAAATAAGTTTAGCTATAAGAATATTTGGTTAAGATTTAAGGTATAATGCAAAGAAGGAGATAAGTATGTTTTCTTTTTTTTAAGTAAAGTTAAATTTTTTATAGAGAAAAGTTGTTAAGGAAATAGTATATTGAATTAAAACCGAAGGTGAAAAGGCGGGGGAAGTCAAGCGTCAAGATTCAGAACTAGAAATTTTTTTTTGTAAGGTTACAATTAAGAAGAAGAATCCTGACTTTATGTGTATTTGTAGTTGTTTTTCTATTTGTAGGTGTGGGGTTGGGTTTATGTTATATTATGAAAATGTTAATAAATTCTGTTTAAAAAAACAAACAAAAGGAAGGGGTATTTGTCAGTGGGTTTTATGATTCCTTGCAGCTGCTCTGTTACATCTTGGATCTTGGCCCCGGGGAGACAGCACACCTCTCGAGACATCTTGTCAGGCCCACAGATCACCGCTTCTGTACCCCTCAGTAAGGAATCTCCTATCACCACTACACGCCTCCTCTTAGGCTTGGTTGGGATTCTTCCATGTGCAGTCCCTTCCAAAGTCTTTTGCACAATCCCGGAGGACTGACTGTGCTGCTCCTCTTCATATTCCTCATCAACTGTGATGAGGGAGAGGTCCTCAAATGAAGTCTGTTCTTCATCCTCCATGCCAAGGGAGAGCACATCAAAACGATTGCGTAGCTCCAAACACTCAGAGCGATCCCTGGGCTTTCTACTTCTTTGAGTCACGTTCCTCCATACATCTGGCTCCTGTGTTGGGGAACTGTCCTCCTCCTCAGGGGTGTGCTTTGCTCCGTGCTACTTACAGAACTTCTTTTTACAGTCTCTAGGTAGGAAGTCCGGCGGGATCGCCGCTTTGCTCTCCGGGGGGCATCCGTCTCTTCAGTCCCGTGTCGGAGCCTCGCTCGATTTTCCCTCTTACGAGGGAGGCACATCAGGAACCCACAAGACCACGGTCCACCACCAAACCGCCTCCTCCTCCTCCAGCCCTTTGCTCCCCGTATTTTTAAAAATCGCAGGACACCTACATGCATCCCTTCCCTGTTCTGTGAAAACGGACTCGTTTTAGTGGGGCGATTCAAATCTCCCCTTTCTTTTCAGGCAGTTCATAGTTCAAAGTGAGGACCCCTCCCACCTCTCTCTCTTCTCTCAACCCGCCTCGCCTGTTCAATAGGAGGCGTCAAATTTGCATAGGCGCTCTCCCAGCATGCATCGGGGTGCGGGAAATTAAAAGAAATCTGATGGATTAATTTGAGAATGCCGAGGAGACTAAGGGGTAGTTTAGTGGGTGGTTCAAAACAGAACAGGAAGAGCAAACGCGGAAAAGAAAGACGTTAGCATTTTCTCACCATGAGGTGGAAATATTTTATTATTATTTTTTTTTAGAAGATTTTTATTATTTTCCAATAAGACAAAGAAAAAACATAGCTCGTCTTCATATTCCTCATCACAGGTGGGTAGCCGTGTTGGTCTGCCATAGTCAAAACAAAATCGAAAATTCTTTCCAGTAGCACCTTAGAGACCAACTAAGTTTGTTCCTGGTATTCACTAGGATAAGTTGATTGTAGAGGGTTCTTAATTCTAAGACCCTTGGGTATGATGTCCAGGTTTTTGCATTTGGTTAGAAAGGAGGTGTCTGTCTGTACCTTCTCTTTCTCTTTCTGCTGCTGTTTGCTGTTACAGTCCCCGCTTTGCTCTGGGGGGGGGGGGGCATCCGTCTCTTCAGTCCCGTGCCCCCTCTTACGAAGGAGGTACATCAGGAACCCACAAGAGCGGTATCCCCATTTTAGTATATGTGCTACCGAGCACAAATGTATGTATCCTCCATCTGGTATTTAAAGGCTTCGGTATAGAGGACTTTCACATTATGGTGAACAAAGATAGTTTGCCGTTTTTTGATTAATCAAATCTTTGCTTATTTCCCCCCTCCATCTTCCTCTACGCTTCCGAACGAGAATTTGGGGCTTTTTTTAAATTTCAAATGCAGATGTGAAGTACAGTAGGTTCCTAATGGCGTTCAACCGCATTGAATTGTGGGGAGGGCAGTATGCAAACGAAGGCTGCTGTCGTCCGGCGGCGCCCCTCTCCTATGGGAACGCCCATTGGCTGGAGCCGAGAGGAATCCCGGGAGTCCAGCAATGTCTGGTTGGGGCAGTCAATCCTAATGCAAGACGGAGCAGGCACTCATGCAGAGGCGCAACAAGGAGTTTCCTTTCTAGGCGGCGCAACCGGGGAAAGCCTCTGGTGCAGGGATGGGGTCTTGCAGAGGTGTGGGCATGCTGGCTGAGGGGCTGGGGATTGGGAGCTAGGAGGCCAGCAACATCTGGAGGTCCTCGCAGCTGCCACAACAACTGCCGATCTATTGCAGTCATGTCCAGTGTACAAGCGCGCACACACACACCGTGCAATGCAAATGCAAAACTCTCACTCACTGCAATGCAATGCCACACACGCTCCGTGCAATGCCACACACGCTCCGTGCAATGCACACACACGCTCCGTGCAATGCACACACACACACACACCGTGCAATGCAAATGCAAAACTCTCACGCAATGCCACACACGCTCCGTGCAATGCCACACACGCTCCGTGCAATGCACACACACGCTCCGTGCAATGCAAATGCAAAACTCTCGCGCACTGCAATGCAATGCCACACACGCTCCGTGCAATGCAAAGACACACACACACACACACACACACACACCGTGCAATGCAAATGCAAAACTCTCGCGCACTGCGCTGCAATGCCACACTCGCTCCGTGCAATGCACACACACACACACCGTGCAATGCAAATGCAAAACTCTCACTCACTGCAATGCAATGCCACACACGCTCCGTGCAATGCCACACACGCTCCGTGCAATGCACACACACGCTCCGTGAAATGCAAATGCAAAACTCTCGCGCACTGCAATGCAATGCCACGCAAACACAGCCTGTGCAGCGCCATGCCCTGCAAAGCACGGAGCAAACTGCAAAGCGAGCGCGCAAAGGCGCTTTCTCCCGCTCGGGCATATTGCAAACTCGGCGCCCATTGCATCAGCTTTTTCTTTGCAGGGAAGCTGAACTCCACCCCGGCCGGTAGCGCCGCCTCCTCCTCCTCCAGCCCTTTGCTCCCCGTATTTTTAAAAATCGCACGACACCTACATGCATCCCTTCCCTGTTCTGTGAAAACGGACTCGTTTTAGTGGCAGGTGGGTAGCCGTGTTGGTCTGCCATAGTCAAAACAAAATCAAAAATTCTTTCCAGTAGCACCTTCGAGGTATCTGAAGAAGTGTGCATGCACACGAAAGCTCATACCAAGAACAAACTCAGTTGGTCTCTAAGGTGCTACTGGAAAGAATTTTTGATTTCGTTTTAGTGGGGCGATTCAAATCTCCCCTTTCTTTTCAGGCAGTTCATAGTTCAAAGTGAGGACCCCTCCCACCTCTCTCTCTTCTCTCAACCCGCCTCGCCTGTTCAATAGGAGGCGTCAAATTTGCATAGGCGCTCTCCCAGCATGCATCGGGGTGCGGGCAATTAAAAGAAATCTGATGGATTAATTTGAGAATGCCGAGGAGACTAAGGGGTACTTTAGTGGGTGGTTCAAAACAGAACAGGAAGAGCAAACGCGGAAAAGAAAGACGTTAGCATTTTCTCACCATGAGGTGGAAATATTTTATTATTATTTTTTTTTAGAAGATTTTTATTATTTTCCAATAAGACAAAGAAAAAACATAGCAAAAACACAATAAAAACACAATACATAATAAACAATAAACAAAATCAACAATAATAACAATGACAATAAACATAAAAAAGAAAAAGAACATATACAAACCTTAACATACACTTATCTTTGTACTTCTCTAGTTTCTATCTTCTCTGTTTAGGGACTTCCCCCGTTCCCTCCACTGCATTCAAAATCATATATATTTTGGGTAACTTTATATCTTTTTCTATTAATATTTACAATATCTCTTAATACTCTTTAGATACCTTGATCATCTATAAATCATCACTTAAACTCAATATCTTAAGATGTTCTTAAACAATTAAATCATTCACATCAAAACTTCTTCTAAACAATTTTATCTAACATTAACAAGGCAAAGCCAATTCTATTAGCTAATTCTGCTCAAATATTCAATTTTACACATTTAACTAAATAATCCTTAAATTTCTTCCAATCTTGTGACACCTTCTCCTCCCTCTGGTCTCGGATTCTCGCGGTCAGTTCGGCAAGTTCCATAAAGTCCATTAGCTTCATCTGCCATTCTTCCACTGTCGGAATCTCTTCGCCTTTCCAGTTCCTTGCCAATAAAATTCTAGCAGCTGTTGTGGCATACATAAAAAATACTCTATCCTGACTGGGTATCTCCTCGTTGGTCATGCTCAAAAGAAATGCCTCTGGTTTCTTACTAAAGGTAATTTTCATTACCTTCTTAAGTTCATTATAAATCTTATCCCAGAAAGCATTTACCCCTGGACATGACCACCACATATGATAAAAGGTACCTTTCATAGATTTACATTTCCAACACACATTAGTCATTGTAGGATTCATCTTAGCTATCTTAACTGGTGTCAGATACCATCTATAAAGCATTTTCATAATATTTTCTCTTAAACTATTACAAGCTGTAAATTTGATGCCTTTCTTCCACAATCTCTCCCAGTCATCCATCATTATGTTATGACCCACATCTTTCTCCCAATCTATCATTGTCGATTTAACCAATTCATCTTTTGTATGCCACTCTAGCAACAAGTTATACATCTTGGAAAGGTTTTTAGAGTTTGATTCAATCAATTCTGTTTCCAGTTTTGACTTTTCCATTTGAAAACCAATTTTCTTGTCTGCTTTAAATATCTCGTAAATCTGATAATATTGCAGCCAGTCGGTGACTTCACTTCTCACTTGGTCATAACTTTTCAGTTTTATCAACTCACCTTCTCGCTGCAATATATCTGCATATCTTAACCAACTTGCAGACATATTAGGTCTCTTATATGCTTTGGCCTCCACAGGTGAAATCCATCTAGGAGTCTTTCTCTCTAACAGATCTTTATATCTCATCCAAACCTGATACAGGGCTTTTCTAATTATATGGTTCTTAAAAGTCTTGTGAACTTTTGCCTTATCATACCAAAGATAAGCATGCCATCCGAACATATTATCAAAGCCTTCCAAGTCCAACACATCAACGTTTTCTAATTTAAACCAGTCCTTTAACCAGCAAAAGGCAGCTGCTTCAAAATAAATCTTTAAGTCCGGCAGGGCAAAGCCTCCTCTCTCTTTAGAGTCTGTTAAAATCTTAAATTTGATTCTAGGCTTTTTTCCCTGCCATATGAATTTCGATAAGTCCCTTTGCCACATTTTAAAGCAATCCAGTTTATCCCAAATTGGAATGGCTTGAAATAAAAACAACATCCTTGGTAGCACATTCATTTTAATGGCAGCTATTCTGCCCATCAATGAGAGTTTGTTTCAACTTTGTCCAAATCTCTAAATCTTTCTTTATCTCTGTCCACAATTTTTCATAGTTGTGGAGGCTTTGCTCTTTTACCGATACACCCTTGCTCCTCTTGTTACCGAGTGGGATCGCTCCGGGGCAGCCGTCTCTTCAGTCCCGTGCCGGAGCCTCGCCCGTCCGATTTTCCCTCTTTCGAGGATCAATCGGGAGCGGGGACGGCACAGCAGGGACCCACTAGACCACGGTCCACCGTCAAACCCTAACGGTATCAATCCAATTTTAGTATATGTGCTACCAAGCACAAATGTATGTATCCTCCATCTGGTATTTAAAGGCTTCGGTATAGAGGACTTTCACATTATGGTGAACAAAGATAGTTTGCCGTTTTTTGATTAATCAAATCTTTGCTTATTTCCCCCCTCCATCTTCCTCTACGCTTCCGAACGAGAATTTGGGGCTTTTTTTAAATTTCAAATGCAGATGTGAAGTACAGTAGGTTCCTAATGGCGTTCAACCGCATTGAATTGTGGGGAGGGCAGTATGCAAACGAAGGCTGCTGTCGTCCGGCGACGCCCCTCTCCTATGGGAACGCCCATTGGCTGGAGCCGAGAGGAATCCCGGGAGTCCAGCAATGTCTGGTTGGGGCAGTCAATCCTAATGCAAGACGGAGCAGGCACTCATGCAGAGGCGCAACAAGGAGTTTCCTTTCTAGGCGGCGCAACCGGGGAAAGCCTCTGGTGCAGGGATGGGGTCTTGCAGAGGTTTGGGCATGCTGGCTGAGGGGCTGGGGATTGGGAGCTAGGAGGCCAGCAACATCTGGAGGTCCTCGCAGCTGCCACAACAACTGCCGATCTATTGCAGTCATGTCCAGTGTACAAGCGCGCACACACACACCGTGCAATGCAAATGCAAAACTCTCACTCACTGCAATGCAATGCCACACACGCTCCGTGCAATGCCACACACGCTCCGTGCAATGCACACACACGCTCCGTGCAATGCAAATGCAAAACTCTCACTCACTGCAATGCAATGCCACACACGCTCCGTGCAATGCACACACACACACCGTGCAATGCAAATGCAAAACTCTCGCGCACTGCAATGCAATGCCACGCAAACACAGCCCGTGCAGCGCCATGCCCTGCAAAGCACGGAGCAAACTGCAAAGCGAGCGCGCAAAGGCGCTTTCTCCCGCTCGGGCATATTGCAAACTCGGCGCCCATTGCATCAGCTTTGCCTCTTTCGCAGGGAGGCTGAACTGCATCCCGGCCGGTAGCGCCGCCTCCTCCTCCTCCAGCCCTTTGCTCCCCGTATTTTTAAAAATCGCACGACACCTACATGCATCCCTTCCCTGTTCTGTGAAAACGGACTCGTTTTAGTGGCAGGTGGGTAGCCGTGTTGGTCTGCCATAGTCAAAACAAAATCAAAAATTCTTTCCAGTAGCACCTTCGAGGTATCTGAAGAAGTGTGCATGCACACGAAAGCTCATACCAAGAACAAACTCAGTTGGTCTCTAAGGTGCTACTGGAAAGAATTTTTGATTTCGTTTTAGTGGGGCGATTCAAATCTCCCCTTTCTTTTCAGGCAGTTCATAGTTCAAAGTGAGGACCCCTCCCACCTCTCTCTCTTCTCTCAACCCGCCTCGCCTGTTCAATAGGAGGCGTCAAATTTGCATAGGCGCTCTCCCAGCATGCATCGGGGTGCGGGCAATTAAAAGAAATCTGATGGATTAATTTGAGAATGCCGAGGAGACTAAGGGGTACTTTAGTGGGTGGTTCAAAACAGAACAGGAAGAGCAAACGCGGAAAAGAAAGACGTTAGCATTTTCTCACCATGAGGTGGAAATATTTTATTATTATTTTTTTTAGAAGATTTTTATTATTTTCCAATAAGACAAAGAAAAAACATAGCAAAAACACAATAAAAACACAATACATAATAAACAATAAACAAAATCAACAATAATAACAATGACAATAAACATAAAAAAGAAAAAGAACATATACAAACCTTAACATACACTTATCTTTGTACTTCTCTAGTTTCTATCTTCTCTGTTTAGGGACTTCCCCCGTTCCCTCCACTGCATTCAAAATCATATATATTTTGGGTAACTTTATATCTTTTTCTATTAACATTTACAATATCTCTTAATACTCTTTAGATACCTTGATCATCTATAAATCATCACTTAAACTCAATATCTTAAGATGTTCTTAAACAATTAAATCATTCACATCAAAACTTCTTCTAAACAATTTTATCTAACATTAACAAGGCAAAGCCAATTCTATTAGCTAATTCTGCTCAAATATTCAATTTTACACATTTAACTAAATAATCCTTAAATTTCTTCCAATCTTGTGACACCTTCTCCTCCCTCTGGTCTCGGATTCTCGCGGTCAGTTCGGCAAGTTCCATAAAGTCCATTAGCTTCATCTGCCATTCTTCCACTGTCGGAATCTCTTCGCCTTTCCAGTTCCTTGCCAATAAAATTCTAGCAGCTGTTGTGGCATACATAAAAAATACTCTATCCTGACTGGGTATCTCCTCGTTGGTCATGCTCAAAAGAAATGCCTCTGGTTTCTTACTAAAGGTAATTTTCATTACCTTCTTAAGTTCATTATAAATCTTATCCCAGAAAGCATTTACCCCTGGACATGACCACCACATATGATAAAAGGTACCTTTCATAGATTTACATTTCCAACACACATTAGTCATTGTAGGATTCATCTTAGCTATCTTAACTGGTGTCAGATACCATCTATAAAGCATTTTCATAATATTTTCTCTTAAACTATTACAAGCTGTAAATTTGATGCCTTTCTTCCACAATCTCTCCCAGTCATCCATCATTATGTTATGACCCACATCTTTCTCCCAATCTATCATTGTCGATTTAACCAATTCATCTTTTGTATGCCACTCTAGCAACAAGTTATACATCTTGGAAAGGTTTTTAGAGTTTGATTCAATCAATTCTGTTTCCAGTTTTGACTTTTCCATTTGAAAACCAATTTTCTTGTCTGCTTTAAATATCTCGTAAATCTGATAATATTGCAGCCAGTCGGTGACTTCACTTCTCACTTGGTCATAACTTTTCAGTTTTATCAACTCACCTTCTCGCTGCAATATATCTGCATATCTTAACCAACTTGCAGACATATTAGGTCTCTTATATGCTTTGGCCTCCACAGGTGAAATCCATCTAGGAGTCTTTCTCTCTAACAGATCTTTATATCTCATCCAAACCTGATACAGGGCTTTTCTAATTATATGGTTCTTAAAAGTCTTGTGAACTTTTGCCTTATCATACCAAAGATAAGCATGCCATCCGAACATATTATCAAAGCCTTCCAAGTCCAACACATCAACGTTTTCTAATTTAAACCAGTCCTTTAACCAGCAAAAGGCAGCTGCTTCAAAATAAATCTTTAAGCCTCCTCTCTCTTTAGAGTCTGTTAAAATCTTAAATTTGATTCTAGGCTTTTTTCCCTGCCATATGAATTTCGATAAGTCCCTTTGCCACATTTTAAAGCAATCCAGTTTATCCCAAATTGGAATGGCTTGAAATAAAAACAACATCCTTGGTAGCACATTCATTTTAATGGCAGCTATTCTGCCCATCAATGAGAGTTTGTTTCAACCTTGTCCAAATCTCTAAATCTTTCTTTATCTCTGTCCACAATTTTTCATAGTTGTGGAGGCTTTGCTCTTTTACCGATACACCCTTGCTCCTCTTGTTACCGAGTGGGATCGCTCCGGGGCAGCCGTCTCTTCAGTCCCGTGCCGGAGCCTCGCCCGTCCGATTTTCCCTCTTTCGAGGATCAATCGGGAGCGGGGACGGCACAGCAGGGACCCACTAGACCACGGTCCACCGTCAAACCCTAACGGTATCAATCCAATTTTAGTATATGTGCTACCAAGCACAAATGTATGTATCCTCCATCTGGTATTTAAAGGCTTCGGTATAGAGGACTTTCACATTATGGTGAACAAAGATAGTTTGCTGTTTTTTGATTAATCAAATCTTTGCTTATTTCCCCCCTCCATCTTCCTCTACGCTTCCGAACGAGAATTTGGGGCTTTTTTTAAATTTCAAATGCAGATGTGAAGTACAGTAGGTTCCTAATGGCGTTCAACCGCATTGAATTGTGGGGAGGGCAGTATGCAAACGAAGGCTGCTGTCGTCCGGCGACGCCCCTCTCCTATGGGAACGCCCATTGGCTGGAGCCGAGAGGAATCCCGGGAGTCCAGCAATGTCTGATTGGGGCAGTCAATCCTAATGCAAGACGGAGCAGGCACTCATGCAGAGGCGCAACAAGGAGTTTCCTTTCTAGGCGGCGCAACCGGGGAAAGCCTCTGGTGCAGGGATGGGGTCTTGCAGAGGTTGCTGGACTCCCATCAGCCCTGACCATTGGGCATGCTGGCTGAGGGGCTGGGGATTGGGAGCTAGGAGGCCAGGAACATGTGGAGGTCCTCGCAGCTGCCAAAACAACTGCCGATCTATTGCAGTCATGTCCAGTGCACAAGCGCGCACACACATACCGTAGCAGTGGAATGCAAAAAAAGCCCTTTGCAATGCAATGGAACCACGCTCCGTGCAATGCAAACATACGCTCTGTGCAATGCACACACACGCTCCATGCAATGTAAACACACACACACCGTGCAATGCAAATCTCTCACGCACTGCAATGCAATGCCACACACGCTCCGTGCAATGCACACACACGCTCCGTGCAATGCAAATGCAAAACTCTCACGCACTGCAATGCAATGCCACACACGCTCCGTGCAATGCAAACACACACACACACACACCGTGCAATGCAAATGCAAAACTCTCACGCAATGCCACACACGCTCCGTGCAATGCCACACACGCTCCGTGCAATGCAAATGCAAAACTCTCACGCAATGCCACACACGCTCCGTGCAATGCAAACACACACACACACACCGTGCAATGCAAATGCAAAACTCTCGCGCACTGCAATGCAATGCCACGCAAACACAGCCCGTGCAGCGCCATGCCCTGCAAAGCACGGAGCAAACTGCAAAGCGAGCGCGCAAAGGCGCTTTCTCCCGCTCGGGCATATTGCAAACTCGGCGCCCATTGCATCAGCTTTGCCTCTTTCGCAGGGAGGCTGAACTGCATCCCGGCCGGTAGCGCCGCCTCCTCCTCCTCCAGCCCTTTGCTCCCCGTATTTTTAAAAATCGCAGGACACCTACATGCATCCCTTCCCTGTTCTGTGAAAACGGACTCGTTTTAGTGGCAGGTGGGTAGCCGTGTTGGTCTGCCATAGTCAAAACAAAATCAAAAATTCTTTCCAGTAGCACCTTCGAGGTATCTGAAGAAGTGTGCATGCACACGAAAGCTCATACCAAGAACAAACTCAGTTGGTCTCTAAGGTGCTACTGGAAAGAATTTTTGATTTCGTTTTAGTGGGGCGATTCAAATCTCCCCTTTCTTTTCAGGCAGTTCATAGTTCAAAGTGAGGACCCCTCCCACCTCTCTCTCTTCTCTCAACCCGCCTCGCCTGTTCAATAGGAGGCGTCAAATTTGCATAGGCGCTCTCCCAGCATGCATCGGGGTGCGGGCAATTAAAAGAAATCTGATGGATTAATTTGAGAATGCCGAGGAGACTAAGGGGTACTTTAGTGGGTGGTTCAAAACAGAACAGGAAGAGCAAACGCGGAAAAGAAAGACGTTAGCATTTTCTCACCATGAGGTGGAAATATTTTATTATTATTTTTTTTAGAAGATTTTTATTATTTTCCAATAAGACAAAGAAAAAACATAGCAAAAACACAATAAAAACACAATACATAATAAACAATAAACAAAATCAACAATAATAACAATGACAATAAACATAAAAAAGAAAAAGAACATATACAAACCTTAACATACACTTATCTTTGTACTTCTCTAGTTTCTATCTTCTCTGTTTAGGGACTTCCCCCGTTCCCTCCACTGCATTCAAAATCATATATATTTTGGGTAACTTTATATCTTTTTCTATTAACATTTACAATATCTCTTAATACTCTTTAGATACCTTGATCATCTATAAATCATCACTTAAACTCAATATCTTAAGATGTTCTTAAACAATTAAATCATTCACATCAAAACCTCTTCTATACAATTTTATCTACCATTAACAAGCTAAAGCCAATTCTATTAGCTAATTCTGCTCAAATATTCAATTTTACACATTTAACTAAATAATCCTTAAATTTCTTCCAATCTTGTGACACCTTCTCCTCCCTCTGGTCTCGGATTCTCGCGGTCAGTTCGGCAAGTTCCATAAAGTCCATTAGCTTCATCTGCCATTCTTCCACTGTCGGAATCTCTTCGCCTTTCCAGTTCCTTGCCAATAAAATTCTAGCAGCTGTTGTGGCATACATAAAAAATACTCTATCCTGACTGGGTATCTCCTCGTTGGTCATGCTCAAAAGAAATGCCTCTGGTTTCTTACTAAAGGTAATTTTCATTACCTTCTTAAGTTCATTATAAATCTTATCCCAGAAAGCATTTACCCCTGGACATGACCACCACATATGATAAAAGGTACCTTTCATAGATTTACATTTCCAACACACATTAGTCATTGTAGGATTCATCTTAGCTATCTTAACTGGTGTCAGATACCATCTATAAAGCATTTTCATAATATTTTCTCTTAAACTATTACAAGCTGTAAATTTGATGCCTTTCTTCCACAATCTCTCCCAGTCATCCATCATTATGTTATGACCCACATCTTTCTCCCAATCTATCATTGTCGATTTAACCAATTCATCTTTTGTATGCCACTCTAGCAACAAGTTATACATCTTGGAAAGGTTTTTAGAGTTCGATTCAATCAATTCTGTTTCCAGTTTTGACTTTTCCATTTGAAAACCAATTTCCTTGTCTGCTTTAAATATCTCGTAAATCTGATAATATTGCAGCCAGTCGGTGACTTCACTTCTCACTTGGTCATAACTTTTCAGTTTTATCAACTCACCTTCTCGCTGCAATATATCTGCATATCTTAACCAACTTGCAGACATATTAGGTCTCTTATATGCTTTGGCCTCCACAGGTGAAATCCATCTAGGAGTCTTTCTCTCTAACAGATCTTTATATCTCATCCAAACCTGATACAGGGCTTTTCTAATTATATGGTTCTTAAAAGTCTTGTGAACTTTTGCCTTATCATACCAAAGATAAGCATGCCATCCGAACATATTATCAAAGCCTTCCAAGTCCAACACATCAACGTTTTCTAATTTAAACCAGTCCTTTAACCAGCAAAAGGCAGCTGCTTCAAAATAAATCTTTAAGTCCGGCAGGGCAAAGCCTCCTCTCTCTTTAGAGTCTGTTAAAATCTTAAATTTGATTCTAGGCTTTTTTCCCTGCCATATGAATTTCGATAAGTCCCTTTGCCACATTTTAAAGCAATCCAGTTTATCCAAAATTGGAATGGCTTGAAATAAAAACAACATCCTTGGTAACACATTCATTTTAATGGCAGCTATTCTGCCCATCAATGAGAGTTTCAACCTTGTCCAAATCTCTAAATCTATCTTTCTTTCTTTCTTTCTTTCTTTCTTTCTTTCTTTCTTTCTTTCTTTCTTTCCTTCCTTCCTTCCTTCCTTCCTTCCTTCCTTCCTTCCTTCCTTCCTCCTCCTCCTTCTTCTTCTTCTTCTTCTTCTTCTTCTTCTTCTTCTTCTTCTTCTTCTTCTTTTTTTTCTCTCTCTCTCTCTCTCCCCTCCTTCTTCTCTCTCTCTCCCCTTCTTCTCCTTCTCCTCCTCCTCCTTCTTCTCTCTCTCTCTCTCTCTCCTCCTCCTTCTCTCTCTCCTTCTTCTCTCTCTCTCTCTCTCTCCTCCTCCTTCTCTCTCTCCTTCTTCTTCCTCTCTCTCTCTCTCTCTCTCTCTCTCTCCAGAAGATGAAATCAAATCAGCTAACTATCATGGGGAAATATATTCTTCAAGGGCTTCACCCTGAAGAACACGTTTTGGCTCTTTTGCAAACGGTGGACAGTCTGTAAATTTTGATAAATAAACCCATTTTGCAGCAGGGTGGGGGTTGAATAATTCCGATTGCAGCTGTGCTCCCCTGGGGCTCAGCTGTTCTGGGCTTTGTCAATTCATACAAGGACCTTGAGGCTTCCAGTGGGGCAAAAGCAGAGTGTGAATCATGGAATTGTAGAGTTGGAAAGGGCACCCCAGCGGTCATCTAGCCCAACCCCCTGCAATGCAGTGATCTCGGCCAAAGCAGCCGCGACCGATGGCCTGGGGAGAGTTCCGGGGGCCAGACAGAGAGGCCAAGGGGGCCGCATTTGTCCCACAGGCCTGGTGTCCCCCATTCCTGGCCTCAGGGAGAGAGGGAGATTGCCAAAAGTATCCGGGTGGAATCGGCGGTGGGAAATCTGAAGGGCGTTTGCTTTCTTTTTCAATGGGGAAATTGACGGCCTTAGGCAGCAGCTGTCCAGCCGGGAAAGAGAGTTGGAGAATGAAAGGTGGAATAACCAGCAACGGTAAGAGCGTCCAGGGTGAGTTCCTATTAGTTTTTGCATTTCCTGGCGGGTCGGGTCGAAGTTTCGTACAACCCAGCATCCCGAAACCCTAAAAAATAGTATTCAAAACAACTTGGAACCCAAACACTGCAAACCCAGAAGTGTGTGTCCCGGTTTGTGAACTTTTTTCAGAAGCCAAACGCTGAGGTCTGCCTGTTTTTGCTATTTATTTTGGATTTTTGTTTTCGCGGCTCTTTTTTCGTTTCGTTTCTGTGACTGTGCGGAACCCAGCTTAGCTACTGACGGACGGATCGATCGTGTGACTGTCTGCAGCACATTGATTATTGCTTTCATTTTATGGATCAATGGTCCAGTTAGATAGCAAAAATCCATGTTAAATTGCTGTTTTAGGGGGTTGTTTTTAAAAGTCTGGCACGGATCGATCCCTTTTGCATGACTTTCTACGGGAAAGAAGCGCGCCTCGGTTTTGGAACGCTTTGGTTTTGGAGTGGAATTTCCGGAACGGATTCAGTTTGAGGACTAAGGTACCTCTGTACATCATACCATAGCTGTCAACTTTTCCCTTTTTTAAAAAGGGAAATTCCCTTATTCCGAATAGGATTCCTCGCAAGAAAAGGGAAAAGTTGACAGCTACGCATCATACTGGGAAATGACCCACTTGATGCCCGGCAAGCTTGTTAAATTGTATTAAGAAAAAGGACCCAAAATTATGCAGGAATTGTGTCAAGAAGGAACATTAATGCACATGTGGTGGCCATGGAAACAAGCCAAAGATTATTGGGAAATGATCTACCAACTAACCAACCAACCAACCAACCAATAGCAGCAACTGATACTTATTATTTAATTTATTATTAAATGCATTACTCGACCTTACCTAGCCTGGAAATTGTCCCATTCTCTTTGAAAGCCACAACGTCTTGTAGCAGTGAGTTCCCCAGTTCGACTCTGCGCACCCACCGTTCCCTTGGGGGCAAGGCTGTTGCGAGAACATCCCATGGAGCCAGTAGGGCTGGTCGCAGAAGAATAGAGTTGTAGAGTTGCCCCAGGGACCCCGCGGGGTCATCCAGTCCAACCCCTTGAAATGCAGAAATCCCAGCTAAAGAATCCCTGGCAGAAGGGCCACCCCAACGTCCGTTTAAACACACCCGAAGAAGGAGAGCCCGTCGCCTTTTGAGCTAGTCTGTTCTCGCCGCCAGAAAGCTGAATCCTTGTTTGTGTTTTGGGTCGTGTCCCCCAATTTTTTGAATGCTTTATTGGTTTTGAAAGTTTACAACGGAAATAATCAAAAGGTGTTAAAGAGAAAAGAAAAGTAGGCAGTCATTCATTCCTTAATGTAGATCCGGAGAAGTAGAGGCTATCAAACATGTGTTGTTTTTATGAGGACTTACGGAACGAACTTATTTATACAATATTGGTCGATTTCCCAGGACGTCCTGACGAATTCTACATAAAATGGCTTCTCTCAGACTCCAATCCACTGGTTACAGCTATGGTGGCAAAATTTGCTGCCAGCGCTGTAACCATTCGGTCCGTACAAATTGGTGGCACCCAAAACAATGATTGATCTGAGTTAGGAATGAACCTGATTTGTCGATGCCTCAATTTACGCAGTGCAAAAAATGACCAAACATAGTGTACCAAATGGAATAACGATGATAAATTTCGGATAGTTAAACTCTTAGAATATATTTTAACTGTACTTTTGATTGATTCTATGTTTTAATATGTTGTGATGGTCGTTGACCGTAATAATAATAATAATAATAATAATAATAATATCATTCCTTAATTGATACTTGTTTTGTACATCGTTTTGTAATTGAATTTAACTTGGCCTCCGGTCTTCCCATTATGTCCCTGAGTTGGATTCCTTGAATACGCTCTTAACTTTATTTTCTCCACGTTGTCCGACTTATTTTAAATTTTATAAAGTTGTCCAATTTACACACAGAAACTCAACCGAAAAAAAACCTGCCAACGGATCGATATTTTGACAATGTTCTTTTACACAGACTCTGTGTATATATATAGATATCCCACTGCCTGATAAATTTTTCACCTGTAACGTCTCGTAACCTTGCTGAGATTCTCGCCAATCTTAATTTACCGGTATTTTGCCAGTCTGGTTTGGATGGGATATCCTCTCCCTTCCAACCTTTCACGGTTAAAATTCCGGCAGCAAAAGCGGCAAACGTAAAAACTCTCCTGAACTTTTTGGGAATTTCGTTACCTTTAATTCCTAGCAGGGAGGCTTCCGGTTTTTTAGGGAAAAGGCAAGAATTCGGGTGCTTGGCAGAAAACAAGTTTGCTGTTCCTGCTATTGAGTACTTTGGGCCACCTCTATACCTGCGGGTTTTGGGCTATATACTCCCCGGTCCTGAATGGGGTGACTGTGCCCCCGAAGGACCAGGTGTGCAGCCCGGGGGTCATTTTGGACTCACCGCTGTCCATGGAGACTCAGGTCCATTATGTGTCCAGGGCATCTCCATCTGGTACGCAGGATGAGACCCTCCCTGCCCGCAGACTGTCTGGCCAGAGTGGTGCATGCTCTGGTTCTCTCCCGCTTGGACTACTGCCATGCACTCTGTTGAGTAAGCACGCATTGCCCCATAGGCAGCAATCAACCCCGCTGCTAATATTTCCCCCCAGCTCACCAACCCCTTTGTCTCTCCAGGGTCCAAAACTGGATGCCGGCAGAAAGGCAGAATTACCAGCAGGAGGAATTTGCATTTGACATAACCGAGAGCCCCTGGTTCATAATTGCTGCGGTTCTCCTCCTCCTCATCCTGATCTGCAGGTTCTGCCCATGCGGCGCCTTAACGTGCGATTGCTGTGTTGCAGCGTAAAAAAATAAAATAAAATAGCGACTCCTTTCGGAAACGAAGCATCGTCCGGAACCCCCCCGGGGGGGGGGAACATTGTGCAAAGTTTTGTTTGCAGAACTCTTCAGAAAGAAGAACGCAAGCTTTAAAAATGTCAAGACTGAGAACCATATGGGGAAAGCCCCCTGTGTGATTGTAGAAATAAGGAATGGTTAAACGAGATAGAGGGTTATACCAGCGACTGACTGATCGAGAGAGGGGACTGTCAATATCAGGATTGGAAAATTGTGAAGGAACAATAGCAGAAAGAGGAAGGGTGGACATTTAGCTCTTGAAATCCAGAAACATGGGAAGCACCGTCGGAATTAATTAATTCGGACTATATAATTGGCTGCATTGTTGTTGTTGTTTTTTTAAAATGTGGAAAGATTTGGTTTGCTTTGTTATTAATAGGAATGTTTTTAATAGGGGGTCTCCTAACCACTCCCAGCACCCTTAATAAACTACAGTTCCCAGAATTATTTAACGTGCAGATATGCATCTCCATCACTCAGCATCCAATCCTTTTAATGCCTCGTTTTAGTTTTGTGGCCAATTTTAGTCCAGGAGCCCGGAAGGACAAGGAATGGCTCCCCCCCTCCCCAGCCCCCTAGTCTTTCTGTCGATTTTAACGATGGTGGGCATCTCGGCCTCTTGATAGTGTCTCCTGCTCCTCATACCAGGAGCACCATGGCAAATGTGAGCCCCAGAGGTGTCAGGTCACCATAGGGAGCGATTCCACTGCTGGCCGGCAGCCTCATTTGCTGCTGCTGAAGACCTGCGATGAGTTCCTCCTGGTGTCTGCTGCGATGGAGAAAGGCAGAAAGCAAGAAATCAGCTCATGGAAGAAAGCGTCGCAGGGCAGACCTCTCCAAGGTGAAGGTAAAGGGACCCCTGACCGTTAGGTCCAGTCGCGGATGACTCCGCGGTTGCGGCTCTCATCTCGCTTTACTGGCCGAGGGATCCGGCGTCCAGCTTCCGGGTCATGTGGCCAGCAGGACTAAGCCGCTTCTGGCGAACCAGAGCAGCGCACGGAAATGCCGTTTACCTTCCCACCGGAGCGGTACCTATTTATCTACTTGCACTTTGACGTGCTTTTGAACTGCTAGGTGGGCAGGAGCAGGGACCGAGCGACGGGAGCTCACCCCATCATTGCAGGGATTCGAACTACAAGCGTTCTCTCTCTTTAAATTAAATTAAATTTCAATGATTTTTTTTTAAAAAATCCACACATTTTCGATGAAAATAGGGATGTCCTATTCCAACATTTCTCCTGTGTAAATAGAGGCATCCTAAAGAAAAGATGGGGGACGCGGTTGGCACTGTGGGTTAAACCACAGAGCCTAGGGCTTGCCGATCAGAAGGTCGGCGGTTCGAATCCCCGCAATGACGGGGTGAGCTCCCATTGCTCGGTCCCTGCTCCTGCCAACCTAGCAGTTCGAAAGCACGTCAAAAGTGCAAGGAGATAAATAGGGACCGCTCACCAACCCCTCCCCAACAGCACCTTCCCCATGAATTGGACGTGGATCTCACTTACATTACATCTCGAAGCATCTGTGTCCAGTTTTTCAGGAGCGTGACCTCATCTGGGAAATGGGAAAAAGAGGACGGTTTTCATCCCCCCAAAACGCAGGGGCCTGGGTAGTAAAACACCCATTTTTCATGGCAAAGACTTCGCCGTTTGAATGGTGATGCCCATCAACTTTCAAGTAAGCAACAAAATTTTTATTGCGGGGCCAAAAGATGATAGATAGATAGATGACAGATAGATACATAGATAGATGAGAGAGAGATTTAGATAGATGATAGACATGGGGGAGAGAGAGGTACATACATACACACATACATGATAGATAGATACATCGATCATTTGATTGATAGATAGATAGATAGATAGATAGATAGATAGATAGACAGATAAATAAATAGATAGATTATAGATAGATGATAGATATGAGAGAGAGAGAGAGAGAGAGAAATACATGATCAATAGATACATTGATAGATACATCGATAGATTAGATAGATAGATAGATAGATAGATAGATAGATAGAAAGAAAAAATAGATATAGATAGCAAGCACTTGGGGAGGTTGCCGGTGAGGGGTGTGGTTTAAGAAAGGGGTGTGGCCTGGGGAGAGGCCCCCCGAGGGCCACGTGGAGAGTTCTAGGGGGCCGCTGAGCCTGAGTTCCCAGTTCTGCCCTCCGCTCCTTGCCACCCTCCAGCCCCAAACCACCTCCTTCTCTTAGGATCTTCCCGAACCTTTTGGACACCCCCCGATTCTCACCTTCCAGGCCTTTAATTTCCAATTCCTTCAGGTGCAAGCGGGTCCTGATCCGGGTCATTTCGGAGCTCAGGCTGGAGGCGTTGGCTTCTAGGGCTCTCTGCCCCGAGACATCAACAATGAGGGAAAAAAGGATTTCCTTTCACTTAATCAGTAGCAAATGAGAGATAAAACAGGTGGGAACCAGGAGAGGAACCAGCTTCCCAAAAGAGCCCCTTTACTGCAAACGTCTTTTTAAAATAATAATAATAATAATAATAATAATAATAATAATAATAATAATAATACCATTTTATTTAAGAAAACATTTTCAGGATTCAGCGCGCCTTGGTTTTGGAATGCTTTGGTTTTGGAACGGACTTCCGGAACGGATTAAGTTCGGGAACCAAAGTACCACTGTTTGTGGGATCCCTAAATCGACAGCCAAAAATGAATATATTCAAGCTGGAAGGTGGGCAGGGGTGGGCGACTGAGATGATCGAGGGTCTGGAAACCTGATGAGGAACGGTCGAAGGGGCTGGGGATGTTCAGCCTGGAAAAGAGGAGACTGAGAGGAGATAGGAGAGGTGTCCTCCAATATCTCACACGGAAGAGGGAGCCAGCTTGTTTTCTCCTGCTCCGGAGGGTAGCACTCGAACCCGTGACTCCAAGTGACAAGGAAGCAGATTCAGACTCAACATCAGGAAAAAACTTTCTGAGGGTTAGAGCCGTTCGGCCGTGGGGTGGAAAGCGGTGGGCTGTCCTTCCTTGGTGGCCTTTAAGCAGAGGTATGTCATGGATGCTTTAGCCGAGATTCCTGCATTGCTAGGGGGTTGGATTGGATGACCCTCAGGGGTCCCTCAAAACTCTACGATTCTATGGTTTCAGAAGCAACGTTTTCCGTGCACTCGCCCGTAATTAAATCGCTTAAAATTAACTGTAAAATCAGACGTGGGGGGGCTTAAAATGCCTTTAAAAAGTCTTCCCCCCCCCCCCCAGTGCCGGAAATTCAACAGGAAGAGGGCCTGTTTGAACTCCCTGCAGGCTAAGATCAGAAATACACCCTTCCTGTACAACTCCCAACAATAGGTGTAAATGTTCTCTCTCCGTGCGTTTTAATTCCCAGATTTATGCTTAATTTTAACCGATTCTGCAACGCCAGACCCTATTTTCCAGGGACAGTCCCCGGTTTAGTGAAGGCGTCCCGGATTCTGATTTGACCCCGGAATGTCCCGCTTTCCCATAGGACAGCTGTATTTCTATCGGAGAAATGTTGGAGGGGATGGAGTTATCCGACCCCCGAGCCGTCTGAAGGCAACCCTGTATAGGGAAGGTTTTTTTAAAAAAAGAATGTTTATTGTTTTATTGTTTTTCTATATACAGGGGAAACTCGAAAAATTAGAATATCGTGGAAAGGTTCGTTTCTTTCAGTAATTCAACGTAAAAGGTGAAACTAATATGTGAGATAGACTCATGACATGCAAAGCGAGATATGTCAAGCCTTTATTTGTTATAATTGTGAAGATTATGGCGTCCAGCTGATGAGAACCCCAAATTAATCTCAACTTTGGGGTTTTCATCAGCCATAATCATCACAATTATAACAAGCAAAGGCTTGACGTATCTCGCTTTGCATGTCATGAATCTATCTCCTATATTAAACTCCAGTAGCTAATGAAAACAATTGCTTACATAAATGGAACTTTTCCACGATATTCTAATTTTTTGAGTTTCACCTGTATGTTGCAAAGCTGCCCAGGGTGGTTGGGGCAACCCAGTCAGATGTGTGCAATCGAATTTACCCAACCCCCCCCCCCGCCCCCATCCCATTGCAAATCAGGTTTATTATCCCAATTTACAGACTTTCAGCTGATTGCAAGTCAAACGACAACCATGGAAATAGCTCAACATGATGGACACTAATCTTCAATGAAGAAGAAGAAGAAGAAGTGTTGGGGATGTTTTTAATGTTTAATGCTGTATCGTGTTTTTAATATTCGGTTGGAAGCCACACAGAGTGGCGGGAAAACCCAGCCAGATGGGCGGGGTATAAATATATTATTATTATTATTATTATTATTATTATTATTATTATTATTATTATTATTTAGATTTGCTCCTTGCAAACTTCCGGAAGCCTGCAAATTTTGAGAATCAACCAGATTTGCAAGGTGGGGTTGGAGAACTCCGATTGCAACCGCGTATATTTTCCACGTTTCGCAGATATTTTAGCAACAAAAGACTTTGTGCAAAACAAACGGACATTGTCTTTGGCTTCTCTCTGCCCCCACTCTCTTATTTTGTATCTGCTTGCATATCCAATTCCAACCTGTTTACAAATTTACCCGTTACATTTTCTTCCCATTCCCTTTCTCTCCCCCTCCTGTCCATCCTGCGGGTGGTTTTATTCGTGGCTTACCGTGTGGTTCTGGCACAACTCCCAGCGCTTTGCGGCGGCTTCCAGGGTCCGGTTCACTCTTCCCAGGGAGACCAGGCTGCTGCTGCCGCCACTGCCCTCTCCCCAGTTCTCTGTCTCCGTTGCCCTTTCGTGGTGCGCAGCGAAATGAGCCAGTCCGGCCACCAAGATGAGGATGGCGGCAAATTCCAACGCGGCCACGGCTACCCAGAGTTTGCGCTTCCCCCAACGGAGACTGGGAGAGCTTTCCTTCTCTTCCATGGTTTGGAGTGGGTGCAAAGTGGGGGCAACCAAAAAAAAAACCTAATAAGCAGTCTTCCCACCCCTCTCCGAGCCCCCGGGGAGTTGGAACGGAGGGCACCCAAAGGCCGGGAAAGGAGCTCAAACGTTCCCAAAGCTGCGCACGGATAAACAGGTCATTCTCCGGAGAGGAGATCCTCACCCAACTGAATTTGGAAGAGATTTTTGTTTCATGCTGAGCAAATCTGAAAGGAAGGGGAAGAGAAGGAGGGGGGAAACCAGGAGGCAGGGCTACGGAACAGCAGCTTTCCTGCTGCTTCATGCAACACATTATTATTATTATTATTATTATTATTATTATTATTATTATTATTCAAAGCTGCCACATCAGGGATTCTTGAATTAAAATAGGGACGTCCTATTCCATCCCCTCCATTATTTCTCTCCTGAAAATAGGGACGCCCTAAGGAAAAGCGGGGGACGCGAGTGGAGCTGTGGGTTAAACCGCTGAGCCTAGGGCTTGCCGATCGGAAGGTTGGCGGTTCGAATCCCCGCAAAGACGGGGTGAGCTCCCGTTGCTCGGTCCCTGCTCCTGCCCACCTAGCAGTTCGAAAGCACGTCAAAGTGCAAGGAGACAAATAGGTACCGCTCCGGCGGGAAGGTAAACGGCGTTTCCGTGCGCTGCTCTGGTTTGCCAGAAGCGACTTAGTCATGCCGGCCACATGACCCGGAAGCTGGACGCCGGCTCCCTCGGCCACTAAAGCGAGATGAGCGCCGCAACCCCAGAGTCGTCCGCGACTGGACCTAACGTTCAGGGGAACCTTTACCTTTATTCCATCCCCTCCAACATTTCTCTGATAAAAATAGGGACGTCCTATTCCATCCTCTCCAACATTTCTCCTGTGAAAATAGGGACGTCCTATTGCATCCCCTCCAACGTTTCTCCCCTGAAAATAGGGGCGTCCTATTGCATCCCCTCCAACGTTTCTCCCCTGAAAATAGGGGCGTCCTATTGCATCCCCTCCAACGTTTCTCCCCTGAAAATAGGGGCGTCCTATTGCATCCCCTCCAACGTTTCTCCCCTGAAAATAGGGACGTCCTATTGCATCCCCTCCAACGTTTCTCCCCTGAAAATAGGGGCGTCCTATTGCATCCCCTCCAACGTTTCTCCCCTGAAAATAGGGACATCCTAAGGAAAAGCGGGACATTCTGGGATGAAATCAGAAACCTGGACGGCTTCTGTCCATCCCTGGAAAATAGGGACACTTGGAGGTTCTGATATTGGTATATCTGCTGGTACATCCCGGTCTTGAAAACCGGTTAGCGCCCAGCCCTGGCACTTAGCAGAGGTTGAATAACTTGGTGGTTGTTGTTTTTTCCCCCAGGGCTGGGTATAATTTAAGGGCTCTCAGGCGAACCCATCAACTCCTGGCAAACAAAAATATGCCACAAATAGCTCCCTTTTGGTTCTCTTCCCTGTGGCCTGCGGTGAAGGGTTTGTGTGATCGTCGTGAAACCCACGCAGGGCTGTTATAGCCAGAGGAGCGCGGCCGGTGCCACAGACTCTCTCCTGCTAGGAGGAGGAAGAAGAAGAAGAAGTATGGATCCTGCAGCTGTCAAAGCGACCCTGAAGGTCCTGAGCTTGTGTGCAGTGCTCCTGCTGGTGTTGGCGGCCGTGACCGTATCCGTGGCCGTCATGGCGTGGCACTCAGAAGCGGCGCGCCAGCTCAGGAGGTGCCGGGAACAGGTGGCCAACGAGACTGGGGCTCTGGGGGACAAGGTGGCCGAGCTGGAACGGGAACGGGCCGGGCGCGAGAAGCAGATGGAGAAGCTGGCCCAGCGAGAGAAGGATCTGCAGAAGCAGCTTGGCCAAGCCAAGGAGAGCAGGAAGAGGCTCAACGCCACCTTGATGGGCTGCTTGGAGAACGTGGTAATTTGGGCACCGGTGGGACGTCCCTATTTTCAGGAGAGAAACGTTGGAGGGACTGGAATAGGACGCCCCTATTTTTATTGGAGAAATGTTGGAGGGGATGGAATAGGACGTCCCTATTTTCACGGGAGAAACGTTGGAGGGGATGGAATAGGACGTCCCTCTTTTCATGGGAGAAATGTTGGAGGGGATGGAATAGGACGTCCCTATTTTCATGGGAGAAATGTTGGACATTATGTGCTGGCTTTGCACGGATCTGGGCTCCATCTCCTTACCCCTGACCTAAAGAACCCCAAACCCTTTTTGTTGGAAACCGTATTTTGAGACACTCCGGTGCAGAGACAGCTTATTCCGAGTCTCCGCCACACCCATCCAAGGCCCCTTTTTCCAGGCAGACGTATAATTTTTATACGCCTCCAGGTACTCTCTCTGCAAGGCCACTCAGCCCCACCTTTCCCGTTTCCCCCCAAAAAAACCCTACACATCCTACCACACAGCCGCTTGCCCGGCTGGAAGAAGGCCAAGATTCAGGGACCTTGAGATCCTTCTGGAGAAATATAAACAGACACAATGGCAGCGGTTTCCTGAGAAAAGCCAAACTCTAGGAAACCGATTCCTCCCCTCCATTGTTCTCCTTCGAGCAATTTCCTTTTCAGCTGGTGGAGGTGGCAGGGCAGGAAAAGGGGGCTTGGGGAGGTTTTTGTGGGGCCCGAGCCGATGCGGAGTCCCTTTTCCTCTGCTTGCGATTGTCCCCATTTCTTGAGGTTTTGCAGAAGCTTCCAGACTGTGTCCGTTTTTAGTTTTGCGCTGGCTTTCAAATGCTCTCTTGGGCATCGCCAAACCGCCAGTCGTATCATAGTCAGGAGTTCATTGCTGAGTTGGAAGGGACCCCAAGGGTCATCCAGTCCAACCCCCTGCAATGCAGGGATATTTTGCCCAGCGTGGGACTCGAACCCGTGACCCTGAACTTAAGAGCCTCGTGTTCCACTGACTGAACCGCTCAGATCATTCTTTTCCGTACAGAGACCACGTTTTGTGGCCTACGCTTAAAGCCCCATTCAAGGAGCCGTTCCTTCCCCCTCAAAGAATTCTGGGAGCTGTAGTTTGTTACAGGTGCCGAGAGCTGATATCCTGCACCAAGAGCTACAATTCTCAGGGTGCTTCAACAACCGAACGCCTCTTCCTAGGGAGCTCTGGGAATCGCATCTCTGGGACGGGGAGGTTTCCTCACAACTCTCAGCGCCTTTAGCAAACTATAACTCCCAGAATTCTTCAAAGGCCTGCAGCTGTCTCAACTGGAAATTTGTATCTGGGTACAAACCAATCCAGAGAAATGAAGTGCAACCGTGCCGGATGAATTCAGTTTCCCTCGCATTATTCTGCCAACCGCAACGGTTGGAGACCTTCTGAAACCTTTCGGATATTCCTGGACTGCAACCTCCACCCGAAGTCATGGATGATTGGATTTGTAGTCTAGAAGCTTCCGGTAGTCTGCCGGTTGCAGAAGGCTCGTCGACAGCGGCAATTGAAATCGTTCAACCCCCATTGCAGATCGGGTCTAAATTATCAAAATTTGCAGACTTTCCCCTCTGTTTGTAAGGAGCAAATCGAACAAATGCCATTGAAATAGCTCAGTTTCAGCTGAAAATGTGGCTTTGGTTTGCTCCTCTGCCAATTTTGAGATTTGACCTGATTTGCACCGGGGGTGGGGTCGCACGATTTCGACAGCAGACCCCCTTGCTTGTTTCTTCAAAGGTGGGGCGGGGCCACAGGTGGGAGGGTGCTGTGTGGGCGTGGCCAAAAGAAGGGGCGGGGCTACAAGCCGAAGGACCCACATCTTAAGAGATGCTGCCCCACCCACCCACCCCCGGTCTCTCTTGCAGACCCTTTTGGATGCCAACCTGACAGCGGTCCGCGGCGAAATGTTCACCCTCCAGGTGGAAGGGGTGGAGATGGACGGTCGAAACAGCGCCTTGCTGGGTATGTATAGCTGTGTAGATCCAGCCTGCAACTCTCTCCCCGGAGAAGCTAATAAATTATTATTATTATTATTATTATTATTATTATTATTATTATTATTATTTCCCCGGACCTTGGTGGAGAAGGGTTGGGTTTGGAGGAAGCATGGAAAGTTTTTTCCCCCTGCATCGTGCCATTCTCAAACCGTCTGCCTCTCGGCTCTTTCCCGCTCGCAGCGGAGATGTCCCGGTGGCAGCAGCAGGCGTCCGGCTTGGAAGAGCGGCTGGAGGCAGCGGTAGGAGAAAGAGCCGCGGCCGAGGCGGAGAGGGAGCGCTGCGAGGCGCGGCAGGTGGCGCTGCAGGAAAGCGTGTGAGTCGAGTCTCCGACCGTGGCGCTTTCGGCAAATCGTAGAATCTAACAGGTTGACGGGGAATTTGGGCTTCTTAATAATGTTTCGGATCAACAGCTCCGAAGACTAAAAGATAAAGGGACCCCTGACCGTTAGGTCCAGTCATGTCCGACTCTGGGGTTGCGACGCTCATCTCGCTTTACTGGCCGAGGGATCCGGCGTCCAGCTTCTGGGTCATGTAGCCAGCATGACTAAGCCGCTTCTGGCGAACCAGAGCAGCGCACGGAAACGCCGTTTACCTTCCCACCTATTTATCTACTTGCACTTTTGACGTGCTTTCAAACTGCTAGGTGGGCAGGAGCTGGGACCGAGCACCGGGAGCTCACCCCGTCATTGCGGGGATTCGAACCGCCGACCTTCCGATCGGCAAGCCCTAGGCTCTGTGGTTTAACCCACAGCGCCACCCGAAGACTAGGTCCCACCTTAGGCCGCTTTTGGGCTGCTATAAGAGCATTTCATAGAATCCTAAAATTTCAGAGGGGCAAGGGACCCCCAAGGGTCCTCTAGTCCAACCCCCCTGCAATGCAGGAATCTTTTGCCCAGTGTGAGACTCGAACCCACGACCCTGAGATGTCAGACCGACTGAGCTCTATCCCAGGAGTCCCAAAGTTTCCTTGGCATGGAGGGCAAGGGGGGGCAATACCCCGCTAACTTCAGCCTCCCAGCCCCAGGCTCTATCACCCAGAATGACCGGGGAGAAGTCTCATCATTCCTCTCTCCCTTCCTGACGTCTCTTTTCCGCCTTTCTCCCCCCAGGCACGGCTACCTGTCCGAAATCGCCTCCCTCCACCGTCGCCTTCAGGGCCGCCCGTCCTCCGCCGGCCGCAGGTGCCCCCCGTTCTGGTACTTATTGTGGGGGCTGGCGAGCTTTTTCATTCTTTAGCCGCTCGTAAGTTTCCAGAGCCGAGAGGGGTTCCCCTGGGGCGATCCCTTACGCAAAAAGGGTGGCGACCACCCTGCCACGAGAGAAAGATCCGGCATCCGCCACTCCGGCTTGACTTAACCCGGCACACCGCTGCAGCAGTCGACATTATTCTGCCCCCCCATTGCGAATCAGGTTCATTTATCGAAATTTGCAGGGTCCGAGCTGTTTGCAAGGAGCAAACCGAGAAACTAAAGCCGTGGAAATAGCTCAAATTCAAGTCAAAAAGTCACTTTGCTCCTTGCAAAACAGCTCAGAGCCTGTACATTTTGATAATCAACCTGATTTGCAATGAGGGTGGAATAAATTTGACATCGTGGACAGGTGGGTGGGAAGTCCCGAGGGGAGTTCAATGGAATGTGTATGGGAAAATTGTGTAAAATTTAACAATTCAATAGATAAATGTTTATTTTTTTAAAGGGAAACTACATATTCCATGTTGCCAAGAAGTGACTTGGCTGCTGGTTAATATAAAATTGAAACAAAATAGAAAATTCTTTCCAGTAGCACCTTAGAGACCAACTGAGTTTGTTCTTGGTGTGAGCTTTCGTGTGCATGCACACTTCTTCAAATACACTGAAACAGAAGTCACCAGATCCTTAAATATAGTGAGGGAGTGGGGAGGGGTATTACTCAGAAGGGGGGTGGGAATGGGTGATCAGCTGATAGGTGTGGAAAACCTGTTGACGACTCTTAAGGGCTGCAATTAGTCTTGCAGGGAAAGGCAAGGGGTGAGATGGCTAAAGATAGCTTTGTTATGTATAATGAGATAAGAATCCAATGTCTTTGTTCAGACCAGGTTTCTCCATGGTTTTAAGTTTGGTGATTAGTTGCAATTCAGCCACTTCTCTTTCCAGTCTATTTCTGAAATTTCTTTGTATTAAGACAACTACTTTGAGATTTTTTATAGAATGTCCTGGGAGATTGAAGTGTTCTCCTACTGGTTTCTCTGTCTTGTGATTCCTGATATCAGATTTATGTCCATTTATCCTTTGGCGTAGGGTTTGGCCTGTTTGTCCAATATAGAGAGCTGAAGTGGGGAGGGGTATTACCCTTCTGAGTAATACCCCTCCCCACTCCCTCACTATATTTAAGGATCTGGTGACCTCTGTTTCAGTGTATCTGAAGAAGTGTGCATGCACACAGAAGCTCATACCAAGAACAAACTCAGTTGGTCTCTAAGGTGCTACTGGAAAGAATTTTCTATTTTGTTTCGACTATGGCAGACCAACACGGCTACCCACCTGTAACTGGAAATATAAAATTGAATTGCTTCTTCCGTATTTTTATTTTAACTCGCTTTCATTCCTTCTGTTGTTGTCTCAGGAAGGGCTGATATTTCTCCTCTAGAACAACCTTCGACATGATGAAAACGGACGGGAGGTTTTGCGGACCCCTTCCTCCTCTTCCGCAACCCATTCAAAGTCACGGATCAATACCAAATTCAGATGCAGCTTGGGGAAATTGTGTGGGGGTTTTTTTTCTTTGGGGGTGGCAGTGGGGGAGAGACAGATTATTAAACCAGATTGGAATCATCGAATTGTAGAGCTGGAAGGGGCCACGAGCATCATCTAGCAATGCAGGAATATTATGGGATGATACAGATCTGTCGGATCACAATTTAATGTCCAAATAAAACGCTGTTCTCTGACCCAGCCAAGTACGTCTGCCTTGTTGTCGTTTTTCCTCTCCGTGGTTCGTTCTCCCTTGTGGAAGCAAGGAGCGAAACATAAAAAAAAAAAAAAGATTCCTGGTGGATGGCGATTCTCTGCTGCAGGCCTGCTTAGATCCGAGTCAAATCCACTAGGGTGTTTTTCTTGGGTTACTGTAAACAAAAACACTGAACGAAAAAAAAACCTGGACGTTTTGTCAAATTTAAAAAAATCCACCTGGACAGAAATTTTAATTATGGAAAAGAAGACGCGTCCGGAAAAAATAGGACATATGGCAACACAACCCCCTATCTTCTTCTTCTCCTTCTTCTTCTTCTTCTTCTTCTTCTTCTTCTTCTTCTTCTTCTTCTTCTTCTTCTTCTTCTTCTCCTTCTTCTTCTCCTTCTTCTTCTCCTTCTTCTTCTTCGTCTTCTTCTTCTTCTTATTATTATTATTATTATTATTATTATTATTATTATTATTATTATTGCTGTTATTATTGTCCTTCTTCTTTGGCGATCCCTCGTAGCTGAGTAAGATTGTCTTCCATAAACACGGTTTTAACAGTGAGTCCGTAAGTGACTGCGGAGGCCAATTCTGGATCCACATGTCCTTCCACAGTGGGGACAGAGGTTTCCGGGCAGGAGTTGATCCCGGTGAGGGTTTGCCAAGCGTGCCTTCCTCTTAACACGTTTCTCCCTTGCGTCCTGAGTTCGAGTGTCTTCAAAGCCCAGGACGCCTTTGGTAAAGGCTGTTCTCCAACTGGAGCGCTCGCAGGCCAGTGTTTCCCAGTTCTCTGTGTTTATACTACATTTTTAAAGATTTGCCTTGAGAGAGTCTTTAAACCACTTTTGTTGGCCACCAGCATCACGCTTTCCATTTTTAAGTTGGGAATAGAGTAGCTGCTTTGGAAGACGATCATCAGGCATCCGCACAACATGACCAGTCCAACGAAGTTGATGTTGAAGAATCATCACTTTGACGCTGGTGATCTTTGCTTCTTCCAGTATACTGGCCTTAGTTCGCCTGTCTTCCCAAGTGATGTGTAAATTTTTTCAGAGACACCATTGATGGAATCTTTCGAGGAGTTGGAAATGGTGTTTGTAAGTGGTCCATGTTCCAAAAGCAGACAGTAAGGTTGGTAGTAGAAAAAGAGGACACCTGGCAACGCAGTACCCAGGGTGCGGGTGGCACTGTGGGTTAAACCACAGAGCCTCTTGGGCTTGCTGATCGGAAGGTTGGTGGTTCGAATCCCCGCAATGAATCTCCGGCGGGAAGGTAAACAGCGTTTCCGTGCGCTGTTCTGGTTCTCCAGAAGCGGCTTAGTCATGCTGGCCACATGACCCGGAAGCTGGACGCCGGCTCCCTCGGCCAGTAAAGCGAGATGAGCGCCGCAACCCCAGAGTCGTCCGCCACTGGACCTAACTGTTAGGGGTCCCTTTACCTTTATGGTGGGAAGGTAAACAGTGTTTCCATGCGCTCTGGTTTCCGTCACGGGGCCCCGTTGCACCAGAAGCGGTTGAGTCCTGCTGGCCACACAACCCGGAAAGCTGCCTACCGACAAACGCCGGTTCTCTTGGCCTGAGAGCAGAATGAGTGCCGCAACCCCCTAGTCGCCTTTGACTGGACTTCACAGGGGTCCTTTGCCTTGTGAGTGCAGTGCATGCGTTGACCACCGGGGAGCAGCACACGATCACTTCATCTTTAGGGATGAAGGAAATTCGACTTTATCCATTTCTGCTTTGCAAACATCGACTGTGCATTTCTCCTTACGTGAGCATTTTCGTACGCAATGGCACCAAACACATTTCCCCAAGCTTGCACGTATTGTCGGCGCCCATGTGTCTCGAGAGAAAATGGAGCGTGCCTCCAGAGAGGGCGAGAGCCGAAAAACTGTGTGAGCGGCACCAAAGTGACCTTCCCGGGGTGCAAGCCTGGGCCATGTGTCAGGGGGTGTGTCCTGGGCTGCCCAGATGATGGGACCCCTCTCTAGTCCTCGCTGATGGGGTCCAAAGGAAAGGAAATACTGTGTCCAGTTCTGGGCACCACAGTTCAAGGAGGATACGGACAAGCTGGAACGTGTCCAGAGGAGGGCAACCAAAATGGTCAAAGGCCTGGAAACGATGCCTTATGAGGAACGGCTTAGGGAGCTGGGTATGTTTAGCCTGGAGAAGAGAAGGTTAAGGGGTGATATGATAGCCATGTTCAAATATAGAAAAGGATGTCATCTAGAGGAGGGAGAAAGGTTGTTTTCTGCAGCTCCAGAGAAGCGGACACGGGGCAATGGGTTCAAACTACAAGAAAGAAGATTCCCCCTAAACATTAGGAAGAACTTCCTGACAGTGAGAGCTGTTCGGCAGTGGAGTTTGCTGCCAAGGAGTGTGGTGGAGTCTCCTTCTTTGGAGGTCTTTAAGCGGAGGCTTGACAGCCGTCTGTCAGGAATGCTTTGATGGTGTTTCCTGCTTGGCAGGGGGTTGGACTGGATGGCCCTTGGGGGTCTCTTCCAACTCTAGGATTCTATGACTCTATGACATTTGGCAGCGTCTTGGCTGCAGGAGTTGTCAGAAGGAGGTGTGCAAGGTGCCATCTAACCACCTTGGGGAAACTAGAAGGGGAAGAAATGGAGGCAGTGAGAGATTTCACTTTCTTGGGCTCCACGATCACTGCAGATGGTGACAGCAGTCACGAAATTAAAAGACGCCTGCTTCTTGGGAGGAAAGCAATGACAAACCTAGACAGCATCTTAAAAAGCAGAGACATCACCTTGCCGACAAAGGTCCGTATAGTTAAAGCTATGGTTTCCCCAGCAGTAATGTACGGAAGTGAGAGCTGGACCATAAAGAAGGCTGATCGCCGAAGAATGGATGCTTTTGAATTCTGGTGCTGGAGGAGACTCTTGAGAGTCCCATGGACTGCAAGAAGATCAAACCTCTCCATTCTGAAGGAAATCAGCCCTTATAACACGACCATTTTCTTTTGTCTGCAAAACGCCCTGCGGCTTTTTTTTTTTTTTTGCAAAGGGAAGTCTATAAATCATCTAAACAATTAACCAGATCTAACCCCATCATCTGGCGATTTGGGACAGATATGGGGCTGCTTTGCCCGGTTCATCTGTTCAGGTCCTTTTGTCTTTCTGAAATTGTTCTTGGCGCCTTTCCTAAGTGTTTCTCCCGAAACACGTCAAACACTTGCACACCAAAACAAGCCCATTATTGCAATCGCCAGTCTGGCTCTGCTCCAACTGCTTCAGTCCCTAGAATCGCAGATTTGGAAGGGACACCAGGGGTCATGGAGCCCAACCCACACGGCAACTCCATCCCTAGCCTAGCTTTGGACAAGGCGCGACACAATTTATTGATTTATTCCGAGGGTTTTCGTCCCCACTCTTGAGATGAGGATCCCAGCGCAGCTTACGCGCAGTCGGTTGAAATCAAAGGAGCAGAACGAAAGGAAAAGGGGATGAGGAGGGCAGAGGAAAGAAGCAGACGCCGGTTGTATAAGCAAAGAAGCAGAGTGGGGAATTTCTCTTTATAGCGTGAAATTCAAGGAGACGGAGAGGGTCTTGCATTTGGATGGAGAGCCCAAATTGCCACAGGATCTATCTCTGGGTTTTCCTCTGAGCCTGGAAGGGCGTTGGCCGGCTGACGCTATTTCTAGCTCTGAAAAGGAAGCCCCAGGAGCCGAGAGCGAAATCCGGTAGTTCGGCAGTAGCTCAGAGGTGACCAGACGTCTAGTGCTTTGGGGGGGGAAGGGAGGGGGGCAGCATTCAAAGCTACTGAGGAGGAGAGACACATTCCCTGTGGGGCCTATATCCCCGAAGGAAAAAGGGAAAGATAACGCAGGTGGCGCTGTGGGTTAAACCGCAGAGCCTAGGGCTTGTCGATCGGAAGGTCGGCGGTTCGAATCCCCGCAATGACGGGGTGAGCTCCCATTCTTCGGTCCCTGCTCCTGCCCACCTAGCAGTTCAAAAGCACGTCAAAGTGCAAGTAGATAAATGGGTCCCGCTCCGGCGGGAAGGTAAACGGCGTTTCCGTGCGCTGCTCTGGTTCACCAGAAGCGGCTTAGTCTTGCTGGCCACATGACCCGGAAGCTGGACGGCGGCTCCCTCGGCCAGTAACGTGAGATGAGCGCCACAACCCCAGAGTCGTCCGTGAACTGGACCCTAACGGTCAGGGGTCCCTTTACCTTAAATTGGCATCCATGGAGTTTTCTTGGCAGGGATATTGGAGTGGCTTGCCAGTTCCTGCTCCAAGTGGATCACGTTTAGTCAAAACTCTCCACTATGACTTTGTCCCAGGGTGGATAAAAATTAAAAAAAAAAATTCCTTACAATTTAAAAAATAAATAAATTAGATTTATTTATTTATTTATTTATTTAAGTCAAATTTTTAAAATAAAATGCTTTTGGGGGGAAAACCTTTCTACAGATAGTTTTCTATTTAAGTTACATTATAGTCCAAAGGCTATTCATCAGGAAATAAGGACCTAACACTCAGGGGTTGTTGTTGTTCAGTCGTTCAGTCGTGTCCAACTCTTCGTGACCCCATGGACCAGAGCACGCCAGGCACGCCTATCTTCCACTGCCTCCCGCAGTTTGGCCAAACTCATGCCAGTCGCTTCAAGAACACTGTCCGACCATCTCATCCTCTGTCGCCCCCTTCTCCTTGTGCCCTCCATCTTTCCCAACATCAGGGTCTTTTCCAGGGAGTCTTCTCTTCTCATGAGGTGGCCAAAGTACTGGAGCCTCAGCTTCAGGATCTGTCCTCCCAGTGAGCACTCAGGGCTGATTTCTTTAAGGATGGATAGGTTTGATCTTCTTGCAGTCCATGGGACTCTCAAGAGTCTCCTCCAGCACCATAATTCAAAAGCATCAATTCTCCGGCAATCAGCCTTCTTTATGGTCCAGCTCTCACTTCCATCCATCACTACCGGGAAAACCATGACTTTAACTATACGGACCTTTGTCGGCAAGGTGATGTCTTTGGTTTTTAAGATGCTGTCTAGGTTTGTCATTGCTTTTCTCCCAAGAAGCAGGAGTCTCAACAGTCAGGGGTACCTTTACCATTAAGACTTGATTTAAAAAACCTATTTATTTATTTTTACAGAAAGACTCGTTCTTGCTGGTACCAACTTAACATTCGTAACCAGTTGAAGGTTTCATTTTTTTTGGACTGGCTGACGTCTTTTGGGGCACCCTGGAGACCAGGCTGGCGAAGTCGCCGCCGCCTTGGCCTTGTTCCCAAAAAACAAACAAGGGGGAAGGAGCTGCGAGAGGCCACCACCCCCCTAGAAAAAAACTCTGATGTCCCGGTGACACGGGGTGCCCCCCTTTGATAACCAGGAACCAGCAGCTTTTTCCGGAGAGGCAGGATGGAGTCTGGAGAGAGGAAGCGTCCGTCAGAGGAAATATAAACACTCGGGGAATTCGCATTCACCGCCCAGCTGAACCAAAAGAAGCTCCTTCGAGGTTGGCCAAGGCAGTTTGGTGGGAAGATGGAGAAGAACCCGTACACGATGGCCAAGCTGGGGCTGGAGCTGAAGGAGAACCCCAATAAGCGGGACTGCGGCTTCTACATGAAATATTTATTCCTCTTCCTCTCGCTCATCCAGTTCCTCATCATCCTGGGTCTGGTGCTTTTCATGGTGTACGGCACCTCGGAGGAGAGCACCAAGAAGCACCAGAAAGTCCTGCAGGACCAGCTCTCGCAATGCAACCAGAAAGGCGAGGCCCTCGGGCGCGAGATCGGAGACTTCAAGAGCCGGCTCAACGCCAGCCAGGTGGAGGCCCGGCTGAGCAAGACCCAGGCCACCATGTACAACAGGACCTCAGTGAACAACTACAACGAGAAGGTCAGCAGAGGAGGGCGGAGGGGCGATTCCTGCCTCACGTGCGGGGTTGGGCTGGATGGCCTCTGGGGGGCCCCTGCCAACACCTCAGGGTGATTCGAGAAGCACGCACACATACAATGAATGGCCTATGTGCTATGCGTTAGGCTGTTTATTTCAGACCCTCCAAATGTCCCTGTTTTCCAAGGATAGTCCTAGATTTACAGAAGCTGCCCCGGTATGGATGGAATAGGACGTCCCTATTTTCAGGGGAGAAATGTTGGAGGGGATGGAATAGGACGTCCCTATTTTCAGGGGAGAAATGTTGGAGGGGATGGAATAGGACGTCCCTATTTTCACGGGAGAAACGTTGGAGGGGATGGAATAGGACACCCCTTTTTCATTGGATTTTATGTGCTGACTCTGTAATTTCCCAATACTCTTTTACCCTTTTGCAAGCACTATTTACAATCATTATAGCAATAGTTGAAGTTTCAGCCCCTCTTCCTCTTTAGCAACAAGATGTAGGCAGCAGACACAGTCATGACGCAGCCGTTTGCAGACAGCATCTGTTGGTCAACCTTCTGCAAAAAAAAAAATGTCAACGAAAGTTCTCCTTTTATCGGTACTTCCATCTGAAACTGGAATATGATGTTCTGGCATATTCTCTCTGTTTCCAGATGACTCCCTAACAGTGTCAGTTTTGATTCCTTGCTGGGGGGGCGGGGGGCAGTGCCGGATTTACGTTTAAGCTAAAAAAGCTATAGCTTAGGGCCCCACTCTCTTGGGGGCCCTCGAAAAATTTAAAGGGAAAAAAACCTGGATGTACATTTCCAAAATATAAGATAAAAAACAAATAAAATAAAACCTACATCCAGCAACAGTGTTTTGTGTTGTTTTGTGATATAAGTCATGGGCTGTAAAATATCACTGGTTTGCTCCTTTCTATATATAGGGTGCCGACATCCTGCTATTGATAATTATTAGCAGTTTGCATCATATATTTGCACCTCTTATTATTTCATGTCATAGCAAGTTTCTAGAGACTAGACGACGAGTCTTTGTCAATTGTGTTTCCGAAGGAACTTTAGTTCTTGCCAAATGCCAATGTGTTTGCATTATTAAGTTTATGAATCAAAAATCATTTTAAGTTAGAGCTTAATGATTATTTCACTATGAATATACTTCTTCTTCATTGTATTTCACTATGAATATACAGGTGAAACTCGAAAAATTAGAATATCATGGAAAAGCTACTGGAGTTTAATAGATGAGATAGACTCACGACATGCAAAGCGAGATACGTCAAGCCTTTGCTTGTTATAATTGTGATGATTATGGCGTAGAGCTGATGAAAACCCCAAAGTTGAGATTGTTAATTTGGGGGTTCTCATCGGCTGTACGCCATAATCATCACAATTATAACAAATAAATGCTTGACAAATCTCACTTTGCATGTCACGAGTCTATCTCATATATTAGTTTCACCTTTTAAGTTGAATTACTGAAAGAAACGAACCTTTCCACAATATTCTAATTTTTCGAGTTTCACCTGTACTTCTTAATTATATTTTAGTTCAACAATGACTTGGATAAAATGTGTATTCTGTTATGTGCAAATGGTTTTCGATACCTATGAGGTCCATCAATGACCATATAGCATATATTCAAGACCAAAAAAAAAAATAAAGTGGCAATTTGTTGTAGACAAAGGGCAGCTGGACATAGAAAGGGCCCCATTACCTTCAGGAGCTGAGGGCCGCATCAAAACTAAATCCGGCCCTGGGGGTTGGGATGGATGACCCTCGAGTGTCCCTTCCAACTCTAGGATTCTGAGTCTATGGCGCGCGATGTTGGATATTGAATTAATTGGGGGGGGAGGATGGACACACAAACTGAGAATGCTTTGAGGACCGTGTAAAAGTGATAGGTTTATTTCGATTTGGTATGTTTCCGAATATCCAGGCATGTGGAACTTCCACTAACAGCTCCTAAACGGATGAGGTTGATATGAATAATTTGTATTGTATTGTCTGTGTTTCTTCTTTATGGGGAATGCCTGTTTGCCGTAATGGCTGCTACGTATTTTATATTTCATTGCCTGCTAAATAATGATGATGACGATGATACTAATAAGAATAGCAATAATATTAGGGGGAAATTAAACTAAGCGAAACCACAGCCACCCTTTCAAATCCACCCTTCTCTGAACTTTGCAATGCATTTCCCCCGACAGAGTAATAACGTGTCCCAAAATTCCCGAGCTAGGGCGAAGTTTGCATCGAAACGCCGGAGAATAACGTTCAAGGAAGCATTACGGCCAGGGGGGGGGCAGGGGGAGGGAGGGATTGTTTTGCAAAAAAGAGAGGGAGAAAGTGAATCCGAGGCAAAATGTCACACACACACCCCAAAATGCGTTCGCCAGGAGAAATTTACGTCGAGATGCTGATGGATTTCCACGAGGGGTTTAAAAGGGTGGCGTGGAAATGTAGAGAACCGAGTTAAGATCAGGGGTTGGGGGGAATGAGAGGAAGCGAACAGTTTCTGCCCCCACCCCTAGGCAGGAACCACCTGCCTGGAAGCAGGTAAAATATACAAGGGAATGGGGCTTTCCATCAACGGCGTCTCCGAAATATTTTACACATCACTTGGGAAGACAGACGGACGAATGCCAGTGTCCTGGAAGAAGCAAAGATTGCCAGCGTCAAAGCGATGATTCTTCTGTTAGAGATTGCAAATTGCCTACGTGCAGAAATGCAGCTGTCTATCTTCAAGCAATTAGCAGTTGGCAGAAAGCCCAGATCTGCTCTTTCTCAGACCCTTAGCAACGACCTGTGATTGGTCAATGAGTTCCTAAAGACTGAGCTCTGTGTGAGATCTTGTGTGGTTAGTGTGTGGTGCAGGTGTTGGTGTGGAGAAAGTGGTCAGTGTAGAGAGAGAGACAGTGAGGAAAAGATTTTATGTTTTGTTTATTTTATTTTGTAAAGTCTGTACATAGTAACTTATAGATACTAGTTGCTTCAATAAATACTGTATATAGTTATCCAAGTGAGTTGCTGAGTTCCTGTGTTGTGCTGTCCAGTTAATTACACAACAGCCAGAAGCTTCCAGAAAAGTCTGCGTCTAACTCTGCAGTGTCCAGGAATACGTTATACTCCTGACACTAAATCTTAAGAACTTCAACATCAACTTCGTTGGACTGGACATGTTGTGCGGATGCCCGATTATCGTTTTCCAAAGCAACTCCTCTATTCCGAACTTACGAATGGAAAGCTGGTCGACAAAAGAGGTTCAAAGACTCCCTCAAGGCAAATCTTTAAAAATGTAGTATAAACACCGACAACCGGGAGACACTGGCCTGCGAGCGCTCCAGTTGGAGAACACCCTTTAGCAAAGGTGTCCTGGGCTTTGGAGACACTCGAACTCAGGACACAAGGGAGAAACATGCCAAGAGGAAGGTTGGCAAACTCTCACCAGGATCAACTCCTGACCGGAGACCTATGTCCCCACTGTGGAAGGACGTGCGGATCCAGAATTGGCCTCCACAGTCACTTACGGACTCACTGCTAAAACCGTGTTTATGGAAGACTCTTACTCGGCTACGAGGGATTGCCAGAGAAGGAGAAGAAGGACAATAATAACAGCAATAATAATAAGTATTAATTAATGCTAATTAACACTTGTCGTTTAGTCGTGTCCGACTCTTCGTGGCCCCATGGACCAGAGCGTGCCAGGCACTCCTGTCTTCCGCTGCCTCCCGCAGTTTGAATTAACACTAATCAATAATGATCAATAGTGGTCAGTAATAAACATACACAAACTTTATTAACAATTAGGATTTGGATCAACAGGGAAACAATATTTTTAATTGTATAATATGCAGGAACAATATTGAATCAATAAAACAGTTAAGGGAACTGGGGGAAGTCCTGGGGAGGGAGAGAAAGGGGGGGGAATGTATGGGATTGTATTGTTTGATAATTTGTATGGGATTTTTAAAAAAACATCCATAGAAATTTATATAAAAAATAGTGATCAATAATTAATCGTTATTAACAATTATTTTCAATGATATTGTAAGCTGCTTTGTCCATTGAATCTCCCGAAGGGGGAAAACTCTGATCGTTTTCTTTCCCGCCCCGAACCGCTCGATCCTAACCCCCCTCCCTCTCCATCTTCCCCCAGGTGAAATGCCAAGAGCTTCGGAAGCAAGACGCACTTGCCCAACAGATGAGCCGGGAATGCGCTTATAACTTGTACCTTCTGAATATGACGACTCAAGGTAAGGGCAGCCCCGAGGAAGACCGCTGGTGCCCACTGGTTCTCTGCATGAGTCCAGTTAGGTCCAGTCGCGGACGGCTCTGGGGTTGCGGCGCTCATCTCGCTTTACCAGCCGAGGGAGCCGGCGTCCAGCTTCCGGGTCATGTGGCCAGCAGGACTAAGCCGCTTCTGGCGAACCAGAGCAGCGCACGGAAACGCCGTTTACCTTCCCGCCGGAGTGGTACCTACTTATCTACTTGCATTTTGACGTGCTTTCAAACTGCTAGGTTGGCCGGAGCAGGGACCGAGCAACGGGAGCTCGCCGTGTCATTGCGGGGATTCAAACCGCCGACCTTCCGATCGGCAAGCCCTAGGCTCTGTGGTTTAACCCACAGCGCCACCCACGTCCCTTCCACACCTATAATGGCAAACAAAAAAAAAGCCTCTGTGTTGTTGTTTTTAAAACAAAAGTTATCTGAAATATTTCTTTTCATTTACAGGTAGGTAGCCGTGTTGGTCTGCCATAGTCAAAACAAAATAGAATTAAAAAATTCCTTCCAGTAGCACCTTAGAGACCAACTAAGTTTGTTCTTGGTATGAGCTTCCATCATGTGCATGCACACTTCTTCAGGTACAAAATAAAATAAAAATATTCCTTCCAGTTAGCACCTTAGAGACCAACTGAGTTTGTTCTTGGTATGAGCTTTCGTGTGCATGCACACTTCTTCAGATACAAAATAAAATAAAGAAATTCCTTCCAGTAGCACCTTAAGAGACCAACTGAGTTTGTTCTTGGTATGAGCTTTCGTGTGCATGCACACTTCTTCAGATACAAAATAAAATAAAGAAATTCCTTCCAGTAGCACCTTAGAGACCAACTGAGTTTGTTCTTGGTATGAGCTTTCGTGTGCATGCACACTTCTTCAGATACAAAATAAAATAAAGAAATTCCTTCCAGTCGCACCTTAGAGACCAACTAAGTTTGTTCTTGGTATGGGCTTTCGTGTGCATGCACACTTCTTCAGATACAAAATAAAATAAAAATATTCCTTCCAGTCGCACCTTAGAGACCAACTGAGTTTGTTCTTGGTATGAGCTTTCGTGTGCATGCACACTTCTTCAGATACAAAATAAAATAAAAATATTCCTTCCAGTAGCACCTTAGAGACCAGCTAAGTTTGTTCTTGGTATGAGCTTTCGTGTGCATGCACACTTCTTCAGATACAAAATAAAATAAAAATATTCCTTCCAGTAGCACCTTAGAGACCAGCTAAGTTTGTTCTTGGTATGAGCTTTCGTGTGCATGCACACTTCTTCAGATACACTGAAACGGAAGTCGCCAGATCCTTAAATGAAGAAGTGTGCATGCACACGAAAGCTCATACCAAGAACAAACTTAGTTGGTCTCGAAGGTGCTACTGGAAGGAATTTCTTTATTTTATTTTGTTTCATTTCTTTTCATATCGCTTTCTCTTTCTCGTCTTTCTCTAACGCCGCAGTTCGAATCGACTCTCTCCAAGAAAAGCTCGCAGCTCTGGAGTTGAGGAGCAAGCTGGAGCAAGATGCCTTGTCCGGGGCCAAGAAAAACCTGGAGGACCTACTGGACCGGACCGAGAAGGAGAAGCGGACTTGCGAGGTTGACAGGCTGGGAGAACAGTCGCGGATGCAGACCTACCAGAACCTGGGCTCCCAGGTCCTCTCCAAGCTGGACCCCGTCCCCGAGAACCTGAGGTCGTCCTTCGAGCAGGCCATGGCACAGTTCACCTCCTGCTACCAGCTCAGCGGCACCCGGCAGGACTTCCGCCAGCTGACAGACACCATGCGGGCCCAGTTCGATGCGCTGGCCAGGCAGGTGGACCAGAAAGTGAGCAGCGTGGCCGAGGAGAACGGGCGGCTGCAAAGCCAGAAGGCCACCTGCGCCCACAGCCTGCAGGAGAAGGAGCGCCAAGCGGGCAAACAGAAACAGCAGTGCGAGAGGGAGAAGCAGCTGCTCCGGGACGCCCAGGACGCCGAGACCAAGAAGATGTACGCGGAGAGGCAGCAGCTGGTCGGAGAGAAGGAGACCCTGCAGCTCCAACTGCAACAGAGCAAGACAGCGTGCCTGAATCTCAGGGTAAGAAGGCACAGTTATTATTATTATTGTTGTTGTTGTTGTTCAGTTGTTCAGTCGTGTCCGACTCTTCGTGACCCCATGGACCAGAGCACGCCAGGCACGCCTATCCTTCACTGCCTCTCGCAGTTTGGCCAAACTCATGCCAGTCGCTTCGAGAACACTGTCCCACCATCTCATCCTCTGTCGTCCCCTTCTCCTTGTGCCCTCCATCTTCCCCAACATCAGGGTCTTTTCCAGGGAGACTTCTCTTCTCATGAGGTGGCCAAAGTACTGGAGCCTCAGCTTCAGGATCTGTCCTTCTAGTGAGCACTCAGGGCTGATTTCTTTGAGAATGGATAGGTTTGATCTTCTTGCAGTCCATGGGACTCTCAAGAGTCTCCTCCAGCACCATAATTCAAAAGCATCAATTCTTCGGCGATCAGCCTTCTTTATGGTCCAGCTCTCACTTCCATACATCACTACTGGGAAAACCATAGCTTTAACTATACGGACCTTTGTCGGCAAGGTGATTATTATTATTATTATTATTATTATTATTATTATTATTATTATTTACAGGTGAAACTCGAAAAATTAGAATATCGT